>NC_047173.1:13655629-13863129 GCF_009819705.1 Hippoglossus hippoglossus
GTGCATGCGCAGTGCTGGTGCACGCTGGAGGTGTGCGCGTGCACGGCTGCAGCTGAGTGCACGAGGAACCAGGTGAGGGCCTGAAATAGATTAATGTGTCATGTGGGGATTGAGAATGGATGTAGAAGGATGAGTTTTAATGTGTGTGAGCTGTGGGGAAACACACACACACACACACACACACACAGACACACAGAGAGACACACACACACACACACACACACGGTGCATGCTGGGACCTGCCTCTCTGTTGTTTAATTGGAATTTGTGAAGAAGTTTTGGCCTCCACCTGCAGCTGCTGTGGGACCTTCTCAAGCCATAAAAGAGCAGCTGTAGCTCAGTCAAGTGATTTCAGGGTTTAAATGTTTTTGATACAGAAATGAATCTGCAGATTATTTTAATCAATTAAGTTTAATTATTTAATCACCCTAATTTTAATCAATCAGGATATTGGCCCAACACAAACACAAACAGTTTACATAGACGTAAAAGAGAAAAGATGCAAATCCTAAATCATTTTTACCAGAAAATACACCTAGTTGATTATCTAAATTATTGCCAGATTCATTTTTTATTAATTCACCAATAGGATGATTATTGCAGCACTATTATTTTAACAATATGTAAGTAAATATTTCATTATGCCTGTTCAATGATATCATAGATAATCATGTTATGTGTTAGTGTTTTTTGTTGATGCTGTACATTATCATTATTGAAAAGGTTGCTGAAGATCACGGTGACCTGCTGTGTTCTCAGAACGAGAGATTCTGTTCTCTGAACAACACACAACTTGATCCCTCGCTCTTACATCAGATTTCCCACAATCCAGCTGTGCTCGGTGCCGTCAGACTCTCCTACATCCCCTCCTCTGTCCTGCACATTCACACACACACACACTATATACATGTACGTGCACATGCTTTGCTTACATAAACCCTGCTGCACTGTGACACAGCCGTCATCACAGCCGAAGCATTAAGCTTCAGTGTGTAAACAGTTTTTCCAGCGGCAGAGCAGAACTTTTCTCTCTCACACACACACTCACTATGACTCACTGTGCACAACTCCTGCTGTAAAATGTCATGACCATTTATGTGCACAAAGTCCACACACTCTCCTGCAGGGGTTCAGCTCACAGAGGCTGCACTTACATTTAAAGACGCTTTAATCTGCAACACACACTTTTACATTCTTACTCATTCATAAAGTAAGTTTGCATGTACAGAATGACAGTTGGTAAATCAAAGTTCTCAAATTGTTTGTTGATCAGTAAATGAGACGGTGACAGAAACACTAGCATGGATTTAAAGAACCAGAGGAGTCGGCTTTATTCTCAAAAAGTGAACATGTCTGGCCCTAATAATCTATATCACATTTGATTAAGAGGAAAGAAGAAGAAACAGTCAAAGATAAAACCTTTAAATTCCATTCTCTTTTATTTTCAGTGTTTCAGCAGCTTTGACAGACAAAATACAATTTATTACTTCTCTTTGTCTTTTTTCTTCCTCCACAGGCGTCCAGATAGGAGGAGGAGGAGGAGGAGGAGGGCTGTGATGAACGGAGGAAACATGAAGGGGAAAAAAATCTTTCCTTCTCCACGAACAAGTCTTCACGTACGGTCGAGTTAAAATCCTCTCGTCAAAATGTTTGTGCGCAGAACAAGTCGTGCCAGAAGAATTGGTTAAAAACAGAAAATGGACAAAATGCTCAGGTTGAGTTTCACATGTAAACTGTGAGTGGTTCTAACACTTCAGAGTTTTTTATCCTATCATCTTTTGTGCAGTTAAATAAAAAAGTTAATTCTAGTAATTTTTTTTATATTAACATCGACTTTTGGCTGAAGTCGTCACATCAGCACGAAGCGTGAACAGCAGCAGACACGGTCATATTCATTATTAATATTAGGAATTAACATAAAGACACACACACACGTCGTCAGTCACCTTCAATGTGCCTTTATTTACGCCTCTTTTTTTCTTCCACCAAGTAAAACACGTGGGCGACTTCATAAACTGTAAATAAAGATGAACAACGCGTCTCGTCCCACTGTCCAGAAAACATTCCAGATATGAATGCCGCCATCTTGTGCCGATGTGCAGCCGTGGAGCCTAAAATGACAGAAACCATCTTGGTCCCATCTGCTAACATGGAGAAGGCGGGAGTTATACCAGAGGGAGAAACGAGGCGCTCTGGCTTCACTTTTCGCTGCCGTGTCCTCCATCTTTATTTACAGTCTACGTGTGACTTTTCTTGAACTGCTCTCCGTTCGTCGGCTCGTCTGTTCTGATTGTTGCGTTTACAGTGCCTCCGTTGTTTTTTTAAAAGTGCTCCGCAATGTTTCGTGGTTATTTACACGTAGAAAAATAGGAGGATGGACGCGGACGAGTGCGGGGGCGAGAACTGACAGAGAGAAATTCATCATCTTATAGTAATGAAATGCTTGTTCCGGCTGATACACACACACACACACACACACACACACACATTCAAGTGAAACACTGCATCGCCATTCAAAGTTCTGTAGAAAATTCCTATACAATATACACTGTACACACTCGGAGGACGAGTGAGAGCGCGTCTCGTCCCCTCGGAATATGAAAGCGCTAAAACACGAGTTTCATTTGAGCGCAGTGCAAAATGATTTTTTTGAGACATTCCTCTGAAGATTCGACATTCAGTGTTGCTTAACACACACACACACACACACACAATCTAAATAAAGCTCGTCTACGATTAGCTGTGATTTATTTTTTTTGCTCCGTATTAACTTAGAGGACAGACGTGTGGGAGGGACTTCCTGTAGGCACAACCACAGATTCAGATCCTCGTCCTTTTTCTTTCACAAACACACACAAACGCACACAAACACACACACACAGTCCGACTAAATGTCATTCCTCCCGTTTCCACTCTCCGAACCTCCACAGTCCAAAGTGGAGAACATCAAACAGACAACAAGCGAGTAAAACTGTGTATTTTTGAGTCTTCCCACAGACTCTGCATTGCTTTATGGAGGAATTATTTTTGAAGTCTAAAGTCACATGGAGGCTCAATCGACAAATAAGCGCGTAGAGGGAGCGGCTTTCCCTTTTTCTTGACTTGTTCAAGTTGCCTTGAATCATTCTGCCGAGCCTCGCTCTCGCTCGTCCGTGTGGGTCTTTCTCTGTCGCGGTAGACGAGGACAGAGCCGGACCTAGCTGCTGTTGACTTTGAGGTTCTTCATGCGGTGAACCAGCGAGTCCTTCTCCATCTGAGCCTCAGCCAGCGCCATCTTGGCTCGCGACAGCTCCACCTTCAAACACTCGTTCTCGTCCGTCAGCATCTGGAAACAAGGAAGAAGGTGCCATGGAGATGAGTCAGTGTTTGTGTGTGTTAGCAGCATGAAAATAAAATAAACTAGACTCTCACACAGTGGAGCACATCTCTGCGACCCAAACCGACCTGAACATCATTGAACAAATTTCGGTCCTAACCCGTGGTCGGATGGCGTTCCCACACTTTACTCCCACGTGGCTTCACAGAACGCCTTTGTTTTGTTTCTCACCTTTTCCCTGGTTGATGGAGGAGGGCTGGGGGGCGGGGCTTGGGTTTGCGAAGCCTTTGATACGCTGCAGATGCCGCCCACAGCCTCAGGGGCCGGACTCAGTGAGCTGTCCATCACCCCGCCCTCTTTTCTGGGTTTGGCCTCCGCTGCTCCGTCTACTGAGAGGAGGAGGAGACAAGAGGAGGAGACAAGAGGAGGAGACAACAGGAGGGAAATTGTCGGTGTGAAGGAGCCGAGTGGGAATTTAGAAGAATTTCATAGGAGCGTGTTGTGTAACTGCTGTGAATCAACCCTGAGGTGGAAATATCTGGCAGGAGAGAATGTGTGTGTGTGTGTGTGTGTGTGTGTGTGTGTGTGTGTGTGTGTGTGTGTGTGTGTGTGTGTGTGTGTGTGTGTGTGTGTGTTGCTCACCTCCTATAGAGAAAGAACCATCGTCTCTCCTGTGTATGATGAGACTTTCCACGTGTAGGGTGATGGGCGAGGGCTCAGCGTCGGAGGGATTGTCTCGGGGGCCCTCATCCTGAAAGACATTAAGTAAATGTTAGTTTTAATGTGCGAGAAAAGACGATGGAAAGAGAGAGAGTGACAATTATGAACGTCAGAGTTTCCACATCAGCTGCACAGCAAATCTACCCCCCCCCCCCCGTGATGGAACCCAAGAGCGGAGGCAGAAAGGTCTTTTCTCTGTCATTAAACATTCAGTTCAAATCCAAATTCCAATTACGGCCGGATTCTAAATGTTTAACTTGGTTTCAGAAGCTGCTGTAAAATATGGCAGTGAGTTATGACACTTATTACAGGTAGAGTTTCACGACAATGAACTCCAATTAAAAGAAAAATCCCAACTCTGAATAGCTAGAATAACAGAAGTGTCCATGACTGAAAACATCCCAGATCCTCACCTTTAGGTTTATATGCGTGTTCCTGACGCTGATCTCCATGGGCAGCACCTGCGGCGCGGAGTCGTCCTCCAGAAAGTGCGCCAGGTTGCGCATCGTGGACATCAGGAAGCTGGCTTGGTATCCGTTGAGACGCAGCTGCAGGAAGCCATTGCGTTCGGCCAGCGGGGAGTGGGCGGCGGCGCAGGGCCCGCTCTCCAGGCGAGCCTGCACCTCCGGACTGTGAGCGCAACCGAGGGACGCCGAGCCGAACTCGCCGCCACCTGTGAGGGGAGACAGAGGCTGTTAGCGTTAGCTCAAGCTTCAGCGGCTGTGGAGTGAGCTATGATTCAGCTCAGAGACGTTTACACCTGACGTTAAAATACACCCAATAAGAGAAGAGGATTTCTCATATCATAAACCATATAATATAGAAATTAATTCGGACAAAAAAAATTCCACTTCCAGCATTTTTCAATGAGACAATTGAATTTAACTGTATAAAAAACAAAAACAAGGAGGTTATGTTATCAAGATCTTGAAATGAGTGAATTTACAGCTTGATTTTATGTTAATGTGATCATTTAAAAACAAGGGTGCATGTTAAGACCAGATTTAAACGTGGTTAAAGTAAGAGAAGGGATGAAAAAGAAAGTGAGCTGGGAAAAAAAAAAGAGAAGCAGGAAGGAATGAGGTAAAAAGGTGGACTGAAGGAGAGTGAGATTCTGTACAATCCCACTGGTTCCTTTCACTGCAGCGATGTTTAATCATCTCCGAGGACGAGGGATTAGAGGGTTCGGTGGAAACTCCCACCTAAGAATTGAGGATTCAAAGTGAGGATTTAACCACTGAATCATTTTTCTTTTTCTTCCTTTTGTGAATTAGACACTTCTCAAAAAATCCGCTCGGAGAAGTTGTGAAAGACGCGACAGGGAACAAGCCGAGTTAAGTGTTTCATCTGTGAATGACCTGAATTTGACTCTCGGTACCGCACAATGTGACGACGCTGTTTTTGTTCTTGAAGAAAAGAGGCAGAGAAGGTGAAGGAGTGAGGGGAGAGAATACAAACGGGAGGTGATGAGAGACGAGGAGGTGAGATGTTAAACCTTAGAGAAAGGAAAGTAACCTCTTTGTCACTTTACACACAAATATTAATTCTGCTGGCAAGCACACGATTACAGGCACAAGTTTTTAATACACAAGAGACGATGAGCTGCGATAAAAACACTCAGCAAGGCATGAAAACGGCCACTTGAAGAAAAAAATGTTAACATTACGACGAGTAGTGCATCACACGTTCTTTCTGAAGGAAAGTCAGGAGAGGGTTAATGACATAGAGTGAAAAACATTCACAAAGTCACACATACACAACCCTGTCAGATAAAATTATACATTCTCTCACAATCCTGGGTGGCTGGGATCGAAGCAAATGGAGAGAGAGGGAAAAAAGAAGAGATGGGAGTGGGTGAGGTGAAAGAAAGAGAGAGAGAGAGGGAGGGAGCCAGCAGCCACAGGACTGAGGAACTGAGATAAGACGGGTAGGAGGGAGAGAAGATGGCCTAGAGTGGGGGAGCGAGGAAGGGGAAGGAAAGGTGGAGAGAGGAAGAGGAGGGGGGGGGGTTAAATGACAGAGGATTAGCAGGAAGATGGAGTAGGAGCGGACGGGAGGAGTAAAGAGGAAAGGTGGAGGAAGAAGGAAGAGGGGAGGAGGAGGGATTGCTCTTGTGAGATAGGAGGAGGAGGAGGAGGAGGAGGAGGAAGGTAGTCAGGGGGAAAATCTGGCGTTTCTCTCATTGCCTGAATCATTGGACTGAAACTGCAAAGTCTGCTGCAGTGGAGAGATGAGGGAGACGGGGGGGGGGGGGGGGGGGGGGGGAGAGAGAGAGAGAGAGAGAGCGAGAGCGAGAAACAGAAATGGCAAATTACGCCGGGAGGAGAAGAGGAAGATTAGGGGTTAACATAGACTGCACAGATAGTTGGAGTTAATTTGAATCTGGCTCTTGCTCTCTCTCACACACACACACACTCTTAAAGGTTGTGGGCCTAATGTTGCAAATAATGGGACCCACTCACTCCATTACTGTCAAATTTACCCTCACATAAACACACCCTGCTGCTGGAAAATGACACACACACACACACACACACACACACACACACACACACACACACACACACACACACACACACACACACACACACACACACACACACACACACACACACACACACACACACACACACACACACACACACACACACACACACACACACACACGGCTGCTTCATGCGATCACTTGGATTGCAACACACTGAGTCTATGTGCATCTGCAGAGCATGCTGTCGAGCAAGAGTCCCCAGTCTGAAAATGAGATATGACAACAAGGAAAAAACGCCCACACACACTGTTAACACACAAACCGTTCACACACAGTTCACAGTGGGCAGGAAAGGACGCGCTGAGGCCAACATGCATGTTAAGTCACAGCTTGTGAGTGACACAGCAGTTACCTTGGCTGCTTTGAGCAGGTATTGGTACTGAACCCACCAAACCTGTGGGGAGTTATGGCAAGGTAAACAACAAGGAGGAGGGGATGGCTCTGTTAGTGTGTAAATATGTTTGTGTGTTTGTGTGTGTAGTAGAGGAGGGGATTCCAACTTGAGCTGCAACCATAGACTCAATATAAAGATGGACGACACATCTCCACTTCCGTCATTTGGTGACGTGGAGCTGCAGTAATGATTAAACCTGCCGGTTGACGCACTCGACCAATCGTGAGTAAGTCTCAGCTGTCACTCATGATATTTCAGCCCATTTTTAGGTTGGTCCATTTCAAATCCACTAACATGGAGGAGGAAGAGTTTATGACCTGTACTGCGGCAAGTCACCAGGGGGCTTCACTTTTGTGCAGCTATCGTGACGACCATCTTTACAGTCTATGGTTGCGAACTAACGTGTTTCAATTATACCAATTAATCGATTAATCACTTTGTCAACGAAACATCAGAAAACGATGAAATATGCTCATGTAATGAATGATAATAGAAAGTAAAGCCCGGTTTTTGTCAAGCAAAGAGTCAAAGACCCCAAAATGATGCAACACCAAGAAAAACACTTAATTCTTCCATTCAAGAACCAAACGTCATTTAATTGTTAGTATTTTGAATGAGAAACAACTGAATTGCCCAAAAACTTTGAGATAAGTTTAAAAGTCGCAGCTCTACGTCTCTTTTTTCCTTTCAGCATGTTTAACACCTGTTAAAGTTTAACAGGTGTTAAACAGCAATATCCTGAGATCACTGCTGGTCACTTCACTTGTCCTGTGTTGTGGGGGGGGGGGGTCAGTAATGGAGCATCCTGCTGGTTCAAAACCCAACAACTGAGCCTCCAGTCTGTTCCTGGACCCCCACCACACGTCCTTCCTCTCATGTCATGACATGTTTCCTCTCTCTCTCTCTCTCTCTCTATTCAACAACATGCCATCACAGATCATCTAAAAATAATCTATAAGAACAGAAGAAGAAGTTGCAGAATTCGTATTTGCTGGAGCTTTATTTAAAAATGAAGATGGGTCCTAAAAACCAGTGAACTTTCTGCGTAGAGGATGTTGCTGCTTCACTCCTTCACTCTCCTAACCAGGCTTCATCTTTCTTTCTTTAAAGGAAAAAGCTTGTGTTGTGGACGGCTTTCATTTGAATTTGAAACGTTTCTCTTATTCCAGTGTCGAGCAGTTTTCTTTATTTTCTTTTTGAGGTCATGTGAGTATACAATAGTTATCGTACCTTTTTTAAAATCTGTGTGTTAATGACTGTTTGATGTTAAAATAATGTACATAGCACGCATTTTTTAAACGTGAGTCAAAGCAGCCGTGCAAAAACAGATAATATATCCGTACGACATATCAGAGCTGAAATGAAAAGCTCCTTGTTTCATGCTCAGTCACGTAGAGTGTAAGTGTTGTGTGTGTGTGTGGACGACTTCTTACCCAGGCTGCGGTTGCTGAGGTACTGTCTGAGGCTGACGTTTCCCAGCTGGCTCGGTATCACCTGGCCCACCTCCAGAGCCACGGCCGTGCTCTCGCCCACCACCTCCATGCCCACGCACACCGACCGCACCTTCAGCACCAGCACCGACACCTGGAGGAAGACGACAGTCGACATGATCAGCAGCTTGATCTCGATTTCCTCAGTTGATTTAGATAAATACACACGTTTCTGGAGGGTGTCACATCTTACTATATCTTTGATGGGCTCGTCGATGCTCTGGGAGGTGGCGCTGACCGTATCGGGGGACACGCCTCCCTCCTGCTCCTGACTGAACGCAGCCTCGGCGGCGCTCTCTGTGGCGCTCTGCTCACTGACGGCATCCTTGAAGCCCGACATGGACACGTCATCTAAACATGGAGACATGAAAAATATGAGGACTCACACAAACAAGCACACAGAGGACGACACCTTTTATACAGCCTCAAGCTTTTTGAATTCATGCACTGACTCTAGCCTATTAGCACAATGCTGCCACCATCTGGTAAAAACAGCTGCCTGCAGGTACACATACAGGAATAATGACTTGTTCCCTTTAAAGACTTTTTCATTTGTACCATCTTCTACGTAGAGACCCTGAATAAATAACGATTATTTTTCATGTGTGTGTGTTTGCTCCACCTCTCTCCAGCAGACTGTACGCGTCTCCGTCCTCCATCAGGTAGCTGTCAATGGAGATGTTGTCCAGCGACTGCAGGGAAGGGCTCTTCTTCATATTCTTGTAGGACACTGAGAAACTGGACTGAGAGCGATCGCGCATCAAACGACCACTACAGCAAAAACACACACACACGCATAGAGATGAGATTAAATACCTGTCAGAGAAACGTCATCATGCATGCTATAGATTTTTAAATGACACATTTAAAAGACAAAGATCGTAAAAGACACAGATTAATATACAGACAAGAAAAAAAACAAGTGTGTTGCTTCTGTTTCCCCACATCTGATATGAAATGTATTTTTTATACAGTCACTGAGCCGAGACTTGTGCGAGGCGACTGCACAGAAAGCTGACAGGGCTTACTCAACAAGTCATGAATTAAATATCGCTCAACTCCTTTGTGTGCTGTTGTTTAAGGCCGTGTAAGAACCAAGTGGGCCACCGTCCCGGGCACCAGAAATGATCCCAGGAACAATCATGATGTACAAAATCAAAGCAGCTCCCAAAAGGCCGGGGCTGAAAAAAAAGAAAAAGGGGGGCTTCCAGTTTTATCTCTACCTTCATCACGAGTCGGTGGTTGGACGCTGAACACAGAAAACTCAACACACAGACCAGCGTGTCATGCTCTCATGCAAATGCATGCCCACAGGGGATTCACACAGGCACGTTTGAACTGATTTATATTCACAATCACGGGGAACAAGGACACACACACACACACACATATGCACCCATACACACTGTCACTATCACAGCAAGTCACAGATCCAGTGCCTTACATGTTGGACATGGAATAAAGGGAGGTGGATCTGCTGGAGTTTGAAGAGCTGAGGAGATCAGAAACCACAGACAAACTTCCTTTCCTTGGTAGAGAGAGAACACACACACACACGCAAACACACGCAAACACACACACACAGCTCGCATTGGATCAAAGCAGCGGTCAAGAGGCAGAAAAGGAAGTGGATGAGTTGAAAGATGACAACATGTATGGTGCTGACAGGCAAGAGATGAGGAGAACACACAGAGAAAGACATGGCAGCTTCAGAGCAGCCAACACACACACTGTCAGAGACACGTGAGGACGGACGACTGAGAACTCAGACTGACAAACACTCATGAGGGGGTTCAACACACAGAGCTTGTGTTCAGGAATAGACAGATTCAGTGAGAGAGGTATTCATCAAGTAGGTTCACAACTATGAGGCGATCTTTTCAGGGCTCCAGACTGATCCTCAAGAAAATGATTTGCTACTTTTAATTTATTTTATATAACTGTAAATCAAATATATTTGGGCTTTGGACTCAGTGATTAAAAGACATTAAACTCTTAGAACTCAAATATTTTAGATTTTTAACAACTTTATCAACAACTTAACACTTTTAAATCTGTTGATGACCTTGTGTCCAGCACTGACAATGTTTTGATTATATTTAGTGTGATATCAGTTCAGCTCAGGACATTCTGACGACATTTCGGTGACAAACCTGGAACTTGACTGAGACATCTTAGCAGCTGCAGCTTTGTCTTTGTCGCTCCAGTCTTTGCTGCTGATCGGGTCCGACAGAGGGTCACTTGTGTGGGTTCTTGAGTCCAGTCCAACCCCCGTTCCGTCACCCACAGTCAACCCGTCCACCGGCCCCTCACCAACGTCTTCTGAACTCCTCTCCTCCAGTGAGGCTTTGTGATTGGAGTCTGGGGGCATAGTGGTCGTGGAGGTGGGGACGAGGGGGGCAGGACCCTGCGTGGCCGCGCTCTCTGAGCCTTCACCACATAACAGCTGGTCTACAGTGCATGACCCTTCATTCCCCTTCTCCCTCTTCTCTGCCACCTCTCCCGCATCGCTGCCTGGCTCCAGAGTTCCTCGGCTCTCTGATGGCGAGAGCTCCGACACCAAAGGAGACCGTGAACCTTCGGGCTGGGCGACGGGCTTCAGGAGCAGGGACACCTCGGCGCTCTTCAGCAGGAGGCCCAGGCAGACGGTGAAGGGCTGGTGGTCGGCAGGACACTGAGACAGGTCTTTGCGTTCCCTCTTGGAGCCCATCGCCTCCAGGTCCTGCTGCAGCGTCTGCTGCAGGGCCTTGATGCTGCGCTGAAGCTGCATCAGGAACACATACTGCCGGTGGCTCACCTGCACACACACACACAAAAACAAGGTGACTTTATAATGACATAATGGGTGATCTGTGGTCAATCAAGCCTCTGAATCAATAGAATAAGGGATGAAGAAACTGCAACAGTCCTGCTCTTGACTTATCACTATGCATACAGCATCAAATCCATTTAGCTATTGGGGATTATCACATTTTACGGATAAAACAGATGAAACAGAGCAGTACCACTGAAGATAGTGGGAGGCATGGTAGCCGATAGTTCAAGTGAGACGACCATGGAAGGAAGAAATGTCAGCAGCATGCAAAAACACTCCACTTGTGACCTCAGGGCGGAATTTCTTCCCCTCACAAACGTTTCTCGGCCAAGTGCCAACACCAGAAAGTACATTAACTTGAGAGTAGATCATTTAGTCCATCATTTTGGCCTTTGAGCGAATTAATGACAGCATGAATGTTTATTATCGACAGCTGCCGTAATCTGCTGCAGGCAATAACTGTCATTTCAACCTGGGAAAGTGCTGACTAAAAATGACAAGCCTGCCGCCTCAACATTTTGTACATTATTCTTCATGACTACAAAATAAAACCAGCAAGGAAGGAAACTCAAGAGCTCAGAAAACATAAGGGTTGTTAATGTGTGTGACCTTGTTTTGATATGAATTCTTTTTTAAGGATGACAAACATACCTGAGCACTTAAATGCTTCTGCACTTGCACCAACACATGCACGTCTGCATCTTTACTTGATGTTGATGAAGAGGAGGAAGGCAGACTGTCCAATGAGAGGGGCTTATGGAGTCCGTTACTGGGGGGCGGGGTAGCATCAACGCTTTGAGATGATGCTGCTGCACCTTCAGTGGTGTAATACTCCTTCAGTAAGCGTTTCCTCTGCTGGCGTGCAACAGATTCTACGGATGTACTCGGGGACAGACCTGATCCAGCAGCAGCTCTTAGCCTCTCCTGGTGCTGGAGGAGCTTCGCCGGCTGACACGCCCACACCGTGAGGGGGAAGGAGTCCACAAAAGGCTGTGGTCTCCCTTTGCCCCCCCGGGTGCCCTCATAGTCCACCCAGAACTGGGCGAAGTGCAGCGCCCAAAAGTCTGTGGCGGCCGGCATCTTCAGGGAGTTTGTTCCCATCGTCGGCACCACCAGGCCCCGGTAGATATCGTGGAGCTTGGTGTCTTGTTCATGCGCGTGAAGCTGGAAGACGGGATGGAGGAGGGGTAGGGAGGAAGAGGAGCGAGGGAATGAGGAGAAAGACGAAGAGAAGAAAGGCTCCTCCTCGAAGGACTGCAGCAGGGCCTCGAGGTGCGAGCGGGTGCAGTTGGCCGGGTGCCGGGTGTTAGTGGCCACCATCTCTGAAGTCTGTATAGAGATGGAGCGAGGCAGGTCAGGAGGAGAGGAGGCGTCTCGGTCAGTGGGGATCACCAGCTGATGGGAAGCACAAACCAAGAATCAGGGATAAACACCATGAGATAAAGGTCAGAGATGAATAAAGATCACACGTGTGCTGTCGTCTTCACCTTGAGCATGAGGCCGTCGATCTTGATGTCCACATGCTCTTCAGGTTTCTGCGAGTCGCTGAGCTTGTAAATCTCCATGAACTGCTCCAGACTCTGCCTGAGGTCGAGGGCGAAGAGGTTGATCCACACCAGGCTGCGAGGATCCAGGACCAGCTGCAGGGCGTTCAGCTGGGCATACAGGTTGGGACATGGGACTGGAGGAGCAGGAGGAAGGGAGCAGAGGTGGAGGAGAGATTGCATTAATTTGTCTTTAAGCAAACAGCAGGGGGCAGGATATGACATTTGCTGTTTTTTTTAATTTGGGGGGAAAAACCTGGTGTAGACCACAGAATCATTAGTCAGAGAAGAAATCCTTTAAATGTTCAACCAATGTTTCCTAATGGGGAGAATCTGTGAGAAATCCATAATATGAATTAATTGGGTGATCCCTCATTCCGAGCACAATTCCGAGTGCAATTCAGAAAAATCAATGTCCTCAGGCACACAGGACCTGACGCAGCTGAATAGATCTTAAAAGGGAGGTGAGAAAAAGAGGAGTCGCTGGCAGTGTAGAACACCAGCTTTTTACACAGCTCGTGATTTACTAATCAAGATTAACTGTTCTAATATAAGATGCTGCTTTCGTGATTTCACTGCAGCTAGGGTGTAAAAACACAGAAGTCGTACTGGGGTAGTCTTTTCCATCAGGGAAGTAGTACTCCGTGAACTCTGCGTGGATGGCTGGCATCTCTGGGGGAAGGTACAAGGACTTCTTATTGCAGGAAATCATGGTTTTGGGGCTGGAGCGACGTTGGTCGGCCGTCGACACCTGCAACACAAAATAGACGAAGTTGGTAAAGGAGAGAGGAGATGTATTAGTCTCAGTGACTGCGTATTTGAAGCTTTGTACGACTGAGGACGTCTGTGGTGACCTGATAGATGCTGAAGTCAGCCACCCTGAGAACGATGGAGCTGGACATGAGCTGGGTCTTGGAGGTTTGTGTGGGAGGAGGACTGAAGGAACTGGTGGAGCAGGTGTTTATTTTACCTGAAGAGGAAGAAAGAAAGCGATGGAAGAGAAGAAAGAGAGAAAGAGAGGGGTATAAAAATGAAAAAAGAACAACCAAGAAGGAGACAAACAGATCGAGCACTCAGTTCTCCGATAGCAAACCACTGGGCCTGGCAAACAAGGTGTGCATCACCGCACAAGTCTGTGCGCACACACACCGCGGTACCTGGCTCTAGGCACCAGCAGCACTGGGCTGGAGGCTGTGTGTGTGGGCTCCACTCTAGGAGTCCTTCATCTGCCTCCCTAAGCCCTACTCCTCCTCCTGATCTCTTCTGACTTCCTAGAGGCCCATAAACATCGTAAACACAGAAAACCCACATAAATGCTGGTGTGGTGCAGCGTTTCCACCAAAAACGCACACCTACAACAATTTGAGGGAAAACTCTTACCATGCTGTGGGGAGCCATGGGCAGGATCCGCGCCTGGCTGGTCTCGAACTGCACTCTTTAACATCTCCACGTTGGACTTGAACTCATCGAGAAGGTTCCGCACCCAGCCCTCCCTGGTCTTAGTGGCTTCGCTGTAGTGCATCCAGTGGGCACAACTTTCCCCTGGGGATGTTGGAGAGAGGGGAAATGGGTGGTAGGTAGAGGGACGTCCCATACAGTCAGAAACACCAGATGAAAATATGACTTTACACTTTTAAGCTGTGGAAAAATCTTAATATCCTTCAAATCTGCATAATGTAAGTTAGGAGAGGCTGGTTATTAAACTGCTGGATGTGACACAAAAGACAGTAAGTATTGCATTGCAGTAAATAGGTTACAGTGACTTCATGGTGAGCTGTTATTGGCCCTGATTGATTCATACCTGCTCTGTGGAGAGGGTAGTAGTCCAGAGTGATGGAGCTGAAGGAAAGCTGCATGGCCCCTCCTGTTATCCTCTTGTTAATCACTGCACAGTGGAAGGAAAAGCAGAAAAAATAAAATAAAAACAAGCCCCAAAGTTTGTCTGCATTAATGTCTGTGGTGAAAAGAAATTTGAATTAAAAACAAGAAAACAAGGATTTATGTTGTGTAAAAACATCTGTGGCAGTGAAGTTCTTCTTCTAAGACTTCTCTGTGTAGCTGACAGTGTGTGTTCAGTACGTGTAAATCTGTGTGTATGGCACCTTTGTCCTTTGCATGGATGTCATCACAGATGTGCAGGTCCAGATGTGTGATCTGGAGGTGGTGGGACGTCTCACATACATCATAGGCGCTGAACAGCTTGGCCATGGTTGCGCCCTGGTCAGCGGCTGTGGACGCCTGCTGGGTTCGCACCTGCTGGGCTGTGGGCGGTGCTGATGACGCCTGGTGAACCAAGATGCATATATATCAAATAACGTATACACAGAGTTTACAGCCAATCGGGTTCAAAGTAACAGCTGGTTCAGGCAGTACTCCATCCATCCAGCAGATGGCGTGTCAGACCAAATTACAGAAAACACAGTACAGGAAATCAGATGTGGATGTGGATAGATGTGAATCTTTGTGGGTTATGAATGTAGCAGAGAGCAAACAGAGAGAGTTTGTAGTTGGTAAAGATTGACTCTGGAGCCTGGTCTACATGTGGATGGAGTCCATATCTCTGTTAACCCCTCAGTGATGCTGTGCATGTGTACCTGGTCCTCTGTGGCCATGCTCTTCCTCTGCTGGGCGGACTTCTCCATGGCCTCGCTGAGGGACTTGGCGTACTGCACCATGGCTTTGAGCTGGGAGTCGGTCAGCACCCAGAGCAGGTCATCCAGGATCAGAATCAGCTTGGAGGCCACCACGTTACAGTCCTTGATCTGTGTCAGACAGAAGCCATGGTGTTAACATTCATTATGCAGGTGTGGTTAGCTGGAGAGCTTCATTTAACGTCCTGTGGCATTTGTGGTTAAATTATATAACTCTACATATACAAATACAGCACTTGAGGCACACGTTAAGCTGTTACTGCACCAACAGCATTTATTTAGAGAGAAAAGGTTTTCGTCTAGAAGTAAAACCTTGGTTCAGCAGTTAACTTCAGCCTTAAGAAACAAATGATGTTAAATATCTTCAAACAACAAATAAAAGCTGTTTTTGCACTTAATACTGCATTTTATTAAATATTCAACACATGCATTAGTTGTTTTTTTGTTTAAGTAAACACTGTTCGTGTGATGAATGGCTGCTGCAGCCTGCGAGTTCAAACAGAGGGATTATTGTTCACAGAAGACAACAGGATGTTTGTGTTCTAACTCTGGTTCATCAAATTTCGTGAAGTGAAAATGTCTGAATCTGTGTTTGTCTCTGACCCGCCGCTTGAGAGTCACTCGGATCCTGGACTGGTTGGTGATGAGGCGGATGGGGGCGCTCAGCATCTCGTGCTCGGTGCTCTGGATGGCGTCCGCCTCGATGCGGATCATCTGCCAGCTTATCTCCTTAAATGTCAGGACCTGGACCAAACAGGCAGGATTCCATTTAGAAAACATGACAACTTCATAGTCTTTACTCAGATATAAAAATATACCGACCTCTCCCCTCTGAGGGTCCTGGATGCGGGTGAACCGCAGGTCGCCGATGCTCCAGCTGGTGTTGACGCTGTAGACCTGCAGCTGCGAGAGCTCAAAGGAGGCGTTGAAGGCCTTGGCACTGATCCGGATCACTATGGAGTTGATGGAAAGAGATATCCCCTCCACCACCTTCTCAGCGAAGCCATATTCACTGTAACACAGACACACAGGTGGACATTAGTGGAGGGAGGTGAGGTAAACAAGGTGGTAAGAAGAGCTTAGCAACAAATGGATAGAAACGTATTGTGAGCCAGGATCAGGATAAAACTTAAATCAGTCACATTTCATTATCTAGATATCGAGTTATAACCCTAACGTGCATAAAATACAGCTAAATTTAAATGGATAAAACTTGTGTAAAAAAAACAATCACGGCGCTCACCTCTGTCCGGATGCGGTTGCTATGGGAGACGGGCCATTGGGGGGACGAGGTTCATCACAGGTACTCATCTCCATCACCACTTTATCCAGGGTCTGAAACAGGAGGCAGGTCACAGGCTCAAATACAGAACATTTACGAATGCCTACATCGAGGTTTCTTCTTCTTTTTTTATTCTGCTGAGGCCAACCTACATTCTACTGTTTTTACTTATGTCATATATAAGGTACCAGACGTTTATATCAGGACTGAGACTTGTGGAACACACAACAAGCTTTGCTGAGACGAGTGTTGGAAAAAGTGGCGCACGTTCCATTCTGTTGTTGTTGGTTTCCATCAGTGTGTGTGCTGGGACTCGCAGCTACCTGGGGACTGGGACCAGCCTGGCGGTCTATCAACCTAACACCTGCGCCCCGCTCAGCGAGGTGGCTGCCACGAGGGAGAAGCTGGCAGCAATGACGCTGACGGAAAGCAAGCTTGAGCAAAAATCTCTGCGCAATCATGCAGAAAATCGAAGCGCCAGCTTGTAACTCCTACAAAACCCAGGCTGAGGAGCTCTGGAAGACAAACCAGGCTCAGGACAAAAAGCTGAACACACTCACAGAGTCACAGTGCATCAATGGAGAGTTTCACTGCTGCTTTAGGAAGCTCGTGGGTTAATTTGATCTAGACACACGACTATCTAACAACTTCATCCTCACGGCCTCGGGAATGTACAAGTTCAGTGTCTACAACAACTCTGGACAGCCCAAGTCTGTGGTGTCACTCTTCTTCTTCTTTTCAGTTTGATGTGGGGCCCCTCTAAGTCCTTTTCACCTAGGGCCCCCAAAGTCCCTTGAAACGCTCATGTCACTGATGATGAACAGTCACAGGGGTGGTGTCTTCCTGGGAGACTGTGGGTGATGACAAGACGCACAGCAAACACACCCGGAGGCTGGAGACGGCGTGTTTGTGAAGCTATAGGCAAACCGGGTGCTGTCATGACGATGACAACATGTTCAGTGGATTTCACTCTCTTCACTTTGTGATAAACTGCATCATGTAACATGTGATGGACAAGAAGTAAATTATGGAGGAATATCTTTGGTTAATCTATCATATTACACTGTAAAACACAAATTAGTTTGATTTTACTAACTTTACTAATCTATTTGTAAATTGAATTAGGAAATGACAATACATTTAAAAGAAAAAACTTATCAATGACCCTTTTTAAATATGTGTTGTAGGTCAAACTTACCAAAGAGATTGGATGAGTCTTCAACTTTGTCCATGGTATCTGTAAAAAAAAATGAGAACAGTGGTTGAGCTTTTCAGCCTTGGGATATTCTGATCGTCATAGTTTCCTCCCAAAATAACAAAATAATTTACCAGTCAATCGGACATACAAATGAAATTAAATGCAACTGAACTGCACCAAATTGAATCAAGTCAAAACAGCAGGAAAGGCAGCTCAGAGAGGAAGGAGTAAAAAGAAGAGTGGCGACTGACGGGCAGTTCCTTCCATTCAGCTCCGTTAATCCTCAACATGCAGCCTCCTGATTCACGTCTGTGTCATATTATATAGGAAAAGAGATTAAACTTTAATGTTGACTTGCAGTCAACATTATTGACTGCAAGTTATTATTTTCCACAGAGGGCCTCGTTCTGCGAGACGTCATAAATCAGAAGGTGAGAAACGGTGTTGGATTTGCTTCACTAATAGAATTAGACACATTTCATTCAAGTGCCTGAGTTGTAGAAATACTGTGAGGTGCCAGTAGGGGGTGTAAACTCATGTCTGTCACTTATTTATTGCAGTGTGTGTATATTTATGAGTGTGTGTAAAACTACAGGAGCATCACCTGCTGCTACAGAATTGATTTTGTAAACTTTATTCAAACTATATCAATCAATGGAGCAACTTTCATTGACTATCAACCTGAGCGTCAGTCTTTTAAAGGGAAGAGGAGAAAGTGTTGACTGTAACAGGAAGATGACATGGAGATCTAACAAGAGAGGAAGTGAGATACACATCTGTGACCTCTTCTCACTCTCTTTTTACCAGTTTACCAGTAAACAGGGAAATACAGGCGCTGACAAGTTTCCATTCACCGGCTCCACTGTTCCACAGAAATCTGACACCCTGAACACTTTCTGTAAAGGATGTGGGTAAACCTGATTAAGATAATAGTCTGAATAGGAAGCTGCCATTTGAAAAGAATTCTCTGATTATCCTAACATGAATAACGTCATTGTCAGATTAAGGAATAATCAAATTAAGACGGTTAATAAGCCACGTTAAGAAAGACGGCAAACACAGTTGATAAAGTAGTTTACGAGCTGAGTAGGAAAGTAGTGAGGAGGAAAAGATGCGGTGGAAGGTTAGACCTTGGTCTGAATGAAAGGTCCAGTCATGACGGAAACTGTGCAGCTCCATTCACTGTTTCCAGGGTGTGTCAGTCGGCTCATTCTCATGACTGATGACCATAACTACCATCAGGAGCACCACACAGCTCCAGCAGAGAGAGAGTGTGCATTACAACTTCGACTCAATGGTTGTTAATAAGTGTGTCGACTTTACTCCGACCTGATTAATGTGCCTGTCTGCACCGAAACAGAAGAGATATTGTTCTCTTGGTTTCATGCCGGAAGAAAAACCACATAAATTAGCTGTGCATGCAAACTTGAATGTCGATCAGCAATATCCACCTTATCTGTGTACTTTGGTTTTGATTATAGCAATAAGGAAAGTGACAAAGTCTAATTTAGAGAGTTTACACCTTCAAGCAATAAAGTCTTAAACCCAGAGGCTGTTTTGTTGCATATACTTGAAAAAGAAGATTCTAATGTCTGTTTAACTGCAAAAACCTAAACAGAAAACAACAACAAGCTCTTTTACAGAAGGTTGAGGACGAATGTCCGGACTAGTTTTTTGGCTCTGAGCTGTTGCAATGAAAATAGTCATACAAAGGGCTGGATGTCCAGTAACCAGAAGGACGGTGGTTCAATTCCCGGCCCCTTCTATCCAAATTGTGTGTGACAGAAATAGCACCGAGTATATAGGTGCTGTATGAATGTGTGTGTAGATGGGTGAATGTGACCTGTACAGTAAAGTGTGTTGAGTTCATAAGACTAGAAAACCAATATATCAATTCAGTCCATTTACCACAACCCTCCATAAAACCACATGTTTTTGCACTTCAGTTTTTCAATCTTTATTTCCAGTAAAGAAAAGAGACTGTAAAATGTCAAACTGTTCCTTTAAAATGCACAAACTGTCTCTAGGACCGTGTCCCTCACCCGAATGGCGGCCTTGTTGCACTCCACGCGGTTGATGGCCAGCCAGGTGGGCAGGTCCAGCAGGCTCTGAAGAACCTCCTCATCCAGCTCCAGGTTGGTGAGCTGGCCCTCCCCCTTCAGCGTGCTGAGGTTGATCTTGTCCGGCGACAGGTTCTTAGCAAACCTGCGAGACACAGATGAGAAGAGCAGCCTGTGAGCCTGGGAATATTTATAGAAGCAGGATCTTGGCAAAGCGACCGGGCGACGAAACAAACCCCAACTGTTGGGCTTTGGTGTGTCGAGTGAGAAGAGAGGGTTTCTTTTTATTCCCCAACAGTAATTTTCCTACAAGACAAGCCCAAAAATGTCAGTCTAAATCAGAGTTAATTAAATTTCAAGAACAAAACCCACTTCTTTTAATAGTGCACTCAAAAATAAACCCGTATTTAAGGGTTGACAACATATACAAGTTTGCTTTGTTTCCAGAGTTACAGTTTAATCTGATAACGATGTGGAGGAGAAAGGATCAAGGTACAGAGGGTTGACTAATGAAGAAACCTCTTGAGCTGCTATATAACGGATCTAAAGGCACAAAGGGCCTAAAAACAATCATTAATTAAGCTATAAACCAAAAATGATATTTACAATCTCAGCCTCTTGAGCAAACATGTAAAAAAAAATGTGTATATATGAAGTGATTCTGTTTGTTTGGGCTTTTTGCTCTTTAGCTTAAGTAAACAGACTCGATGTCCCTGACAGTGTTTTCCAGAGCCATTCACTGTTTGATTATTGGTTAATAGTTAGCAGAGGGTTCAGATCCTGAATGGTTTATTGACCTGTTCATCTCCACACAGCAGATTAATGAAATCTCGTAAAACATGGACAGTATTGATTTCACATTCTCTGGCTGTCAAGAGCGATGCGCCTTCAACTAAGTGATGTACAAAGGTCAAGTTCAGATATTCGTGCACAATCTCCTGCTGCACATCCAGTTGTTTAACTAAAATCGTGGCAAATTCACCCTCTTTTAAAACACAGAACGCAGCAGAGCTCGGCTAATCTCTCACACGCATGCGGTGCCAGATAAGAGTTTCACAACTAACACAGATCAGTGACCTGCTTATCGAGGCCGTGACATCCAGACAACAGGATGGAAGTGTTCTAACTTCCCTTCTAACTTGGATGCATGTTAGTGCACATGACTGAACAATGGCACCAGGTATCATTTGAAATCAGTATCAGCGGGAATAACCTGTTTTACCGCACATAACAATGCTGCTTTTGTTTCCCCTGAAGTCCGCTGCACTATTTCCTCATAAACATATCACAATATCTACAATACTATATGAAAACTATGAAAGGAATGATTCATCATAACGGGAGAAAAGAAATCACGACAATAATTTATGGTAATCGTTTCAGTGCAGGGGGAACCTGGCAAATAACTAAATGTCGACCGAGTCAAAATGTGATAAAGATAAATCAGTGTGTAGATGAATTCTGAGCGTGTAACATTTGATATAAGGGCAGAGATCAAAGTTTCTGTCCTATATGCACTTTGAAATAGATTGTATGAATGAACAAAAGCAACATGGAGCTCGACATGAGGAGATGGAGAGAAACTGTCAGTGACCAGGTGACCTTCGGAGAAAGTTACCACGTTTACTCTCTTAGAGTTAAAAGCTGTGTCTCAATTCAGGGGCTGCATCCTTCAGAGCACTCGGTCTACGAAGGCGTGGCCTCCTAATTTTCTATTTGCACCACCAGCTTGTCCGGCTCTCTAACCGTTACATCATTGGCTACTTTAAGCAGCTGAAGCCACCCGCATGGCTAGCTCATTAGCTTCATCCCCCGCGTGCAATGCATCCTGGGATAGGTTGGCCCAAGAAGGATCCATCCATGGGATACTTTGTGTGAAATGCACCATAAGACCAGGGATTGCTAAAAACTGACTTATATATTGTACCCGACAGCGAAAACACTGCACACTAGCAAAGAGACTGAAACTGATGAAGCTTGGTTGTGTCATTGTTCGATGTCTGAATGAGGCGCGGATCGACACCCGCCTTTTGAATTATTCAGTCTGTCTTTCCACTCAACACCTTCTCCTGACCGTGTTGAATTCTTCTCTAATTCAACTTCCCTGTGAACTATTCAGCGGTGGCAGCACAAATAATTGTATCTGCACTTGTCCTCACAAGGGGCACACACACAGTTAGATTGTTTATCTGGGTTGGATGTTGTCGCTGGAGTTTCTCAGCCGTGTGACCAGTGAAATATTCATCCCCGCTGCTGATCAAGTATCAGCCGGCTCGCCAGCTAACCTCACCCACCCGCTCGCTCCTTATCTGGCTTCTCAGCCACATCCTGCTTCCTCTCCTCCTCCTCCAAACTCATAAATAAGCCAAACCTTTGATCAAGTAATATATTGTTGATCAGCTGTCTAATATCAAGGCTTCTAATGCTAAGTAAGCAAAGTTACACAGACAGATAGCTGACGTATAAGTGTGAGAACAGCAGCAAGAGGCGGAGGGTATTAAGTTCACACTCAGTCATCCATCTCTTTGATTTCTCCTCTCAAGACTTCAGCCATTATTCCAGTCAGCAAGGCCGAGCTCACCAGACCAAAACAGGCCCATAAAGAGATTAGGAGCAGCCACTGGCCGGGTCTGCCCGCCTGTCAAACACAAAATTAACCACTCAACATTCTTCTCGCTATAATCTAGTTATAACCCCGCCATCTTCTTTCTTAAGTGAGAAACTGCAAGGTTAGATGCATTTCTTTTTAAATAATCTCCACATGCACATATTTTAAATTTAAAATGTCATGTCAAGGCAGTTTTTCCTCATTGCACAGCACAATACGAGCAGAGCAGAGTGAATCCTCTGCACTCGTCTGTGAAAGGACAATCAGAGTCTCCGAGCTTTTCCCGGCTCTGATGATGCATTCAATGGCGCAGCCTGATGACATCAGTTGCCAGAAGGAGCGGCGCCTGAGGGCAGATGGCCAGAGTGACTCAGTCAAACCAGCTTGTTTTAGCAACCGACGCTGTGGCAACGTAAAGAGAGAAAGAGTTAAAGAGACAGAGACAGACAGAAAGAGCGGGACACGGACAAAAAAAATTAAGAAAAAGCAAGAAAGTATCCTTGGGAAACTCTCCTTGAAATTAGAAATGTGGTTCTCCAGGGGAAAAAGTGATCTGGAATGTTTCCACATTCTTTCCTGCCAGGGCTCATTTGACCGAGAGGCAGACTTGGCTCGACTACATGAACAGAGACTGACATTTAAACGAGCCTCTAAATCCCTCACTGGTCCATTCAGGGTCAACAGCACACAGTAATGAGCCTGGAGGAACGGTCCGACAACTCATCTCGATAAAGTGAAACAGCCACTGAAGCTCACAGGATGGCAGTGATAAGATGATCCAATCAATAACTGAATCATATTTAAAAGGTGTAAAACCCTCCGGTCGTTTAATTCTGGATCCACACGGAAATGCAGTGGGTTCTTTCTTGGCCAGTGTCACATCCATGCACCAGATTGTGTTTAAATCCATTCTATAGTTTTTGCTTCATAAACAAACTAATGGACACGGGTGAAAACATCACCTCACTAATATTTTATAACGGAGCAAGTTGATCGAATGTAATCTATTATGATTGACTTTAAAAAGTATTTTTATTGGCCTTTCAGATGATAAGTTGTCTGCTCCCTTCCTGCGCTGCTGTTGGAGGACTGAGGCTCTGCAGTGCTCAGAGGCCGACTGCCCACTCTGTGGGTGAGCTGGCAAATCCAATGGAAAACTTAAAAATAACATGTTCCCACATTCGTGAACCTTTTCATAATGATCAGTTAGTGTTGTCTAGGGTCTTTTATGATTTAGATGAAACAATATAAATATGAGGAATCAACCATTTAATGAATTTTATATTATAAATATTTTCTTCTGTTGTATCAATGTTCCTGTTTTATGAACTACCGCAGGTTTACACTTATGTCACAGCTCTTTGCTCAGTGTCTGTTATGAAAATATATGTTGATAAAAACTAAATTACATTGTGCAACACAAACAAAACCATTATTAAAAAGACTGTGACGCCTCAAACTTATCATCAAGAGGGATGACTTGTGTTACTTTCCAGCCGACATACACAAAACACCTCTACACACATCAACATGTGGACAACAATTCAGAAACACACAAGCAGTCTGTCAGAGTCCAGTGAGTTTGTGTTGGCAGCAAAAGGCCCGAGAGTCCTGCAATATTTATGACCCTGAGGAAACGGTGAAAAGGTTAGAGCGAAAGAGAGAACAATCCAAGAACCCCTGGTTACGCAGCAGCAGAGGACACCAAGCCCTGGAGGGACAGGGACCAAATGTCGCCCTCTCACACATTCAGTTCTCACACACACACACACACACACACACACACACACACACACACACACACACACACACACACACACACACACACACACACACACACACACACACACACACACACACACACACACAAATACTTCACAGCTACGCAGCGATTAGACACCCACAGCAAGGCGCCCAGTCATGACTCATGCCATTATAGCCTTCCCACCAACGGCTCGCAGTAACGCTGAGAATAGTGGAGATTGTCACGATAATGCATCATCATCACGCAGCCTCAGCAGGATGGAAAGAGTCAGGTTCCTGATCACAGACACAACAGCAGGGATGGACCCATCACTCCCACTGCGACATGCACTACATCTCCACTGGTGAAGAGACGTGTTCCAAACACTGGACAGCTCATTCATATGATACCGATCTACTGATTACTTTACATAATATTATTGGTGTTGTCTAACTTCTTTTGATATATGAAATAATGTGATAATGAGAAATCAGCCTTTTATTATAAAACCCAACTTTAATAAAGATGAATAATATAAACCATGGACATTACAAAGCTGTTTTCAGACATGATCTCAGGGGAATTTGGTCCAGACATTTTCTGGAGATTGTCTTTTACATATGAAGACAAAGCAGGAGATCGTGGAGGTAGAACATAACGTATGTGTTGTGCTTTTCCAGACATTTTCCTGCTGAATTCTCACATGGGCTCACTCTGACATTATCAAGATATTTTACCAAGGAGCTGACGGGAGAAGTTCCAGAAAGTGTCTGGAACAACTGACTCTGAGATCTGAGTGCTCAAATCCAGCCCCTCTGGAAAACATCAGGGGAATGTCCAGAGTTCTGTGCACGTCTGAAAGCAATGTGTCTTCTACACATTCAGCAGGAATATGCTGTACTGAAGCCATCGGGTCAACTCTCACATAACACTCTCCAGAATGACCGTCACATACCAGCCTGACTGTAAGAAGCCTAATCTTCCAGGCTGTGAACTCTTTCCATTAGAGGGGGAAGTGATAATCTTTTCATTCTAAGGGCCCACTCAGTTTAAGTTTGTCTTCCAATGGCTTTGTTTAATGCACAAACAAGCAAATCTCTCTCTGCTGTTCAAACCGTCTGCAGTCCCCTGTGACTCCATGTGAATTATGCTGCCGACAATTAGCAAGAGAGTGAAGGTCATGTGTCACTAATAAGCTGCAGGGAAGGGAAGGAAAGGACGGGACGGGGACAAATTATGAAAAACAAAGTTGAAAGGAAAGACGGAAACGATAATGACAGACTGCAGGAAGGAGGGAAAATTGGAAGGAAAGCAGCGTTTCCTCTGCTCTTATAGACCCGTCATTCACACAACTTATAATTCTCATTCTTCAGTTCCCGATCTGCTCGGTCCACGACGCTGCTCTGTAGCCGAGTCTGACCTTTCACTTCAGATGCACGAGATCGATTCTGCTTTGGTGGAACAAAGCAAAGAGAATGTGACTGAGCACGACAGGCTGTGCTTAGCTGTTTCTCCATCCATCTGTGTTTCTGTGAGTGTCCCTGTGTGTAATAGGATATTGCACCGTCTGGCTCTGCACCAGGGGCTTGTCGATGATCTAAACGTGTGTGTAATAGTGTAATGCGCACACACACACAGACACACAAACACACCTCATCATCATCATCTCACCCCCAGGGGCTGCCTGAGTTCGACAAAACACTTCATCAATACCCTCTCACGTTAGAAAAACACACAACGTACACACGCCAACAACTCGGACACGTCGTGTTACATTCACAAACTCATCGTGTCACATGAAAAAGGCCCCCCCTCAACTCGTGTAATATGTCAGACACGCGTCGGCGCACTTGTCTTGGCCAGAGGAGGAACAGCCCTCGCTGACGTCTGAGTCGATGAACTGTAAAGACGTGGTGCCACTGCCGCCTCAGCGAGACGAGTCCGTCCTGGTCGCAGAGGGCATCGAAGAGACGGGTGTCCTCTGCAACAGTTCAGCACGGAGGCTACGCTGACATGTTGACACCCACAACATAACCTGTAGCTGTGTAAGCAAACCTACGGTGTTGTATGAGTAATCGAGCAGGAGGTGCAAACTATTCCTGGCTGGTGCTGAGGAAGCAAAAGACCAAATCCAGCCAGAATCGTCCAAAACATACATAACGATGATAATAATAGTAGTCGACAGTTTATTTACACACTGGAGCGAACGAGATGATGCTGCTTCTGACACCAGCACCTCTACCATGACATCACTACCAAGACAGGTGCAGGATTGGACGACTGCCGGACGGGTCGCCTTGCGTTCGGCGCAGCACCAATCAGGACATCACAAGGTGGATCAGATGTCGAGTCCAAACGATGGATGACATCACTACTCCTCTGATCGCTTCCTGTCAGCGGTGATGCTAATGCTACAGAGGCAGAAGCACTTGTGCCTCGACACACAGAGCAGCAGGACAACGAAGGGCAAGGCACACAATAGGTTGTGTGTTGCAGGCGCTGCAAAGCTCGGCTGTGACAATGTGTGTGTGTGTGTGTGTGTGTGTGTGTGTGTGTGTGTGTGTGTGTGTGTGTGTGTGTGTGTGTGTGTGAAGGTGAGAGAAACCACAAACATCATTAAGGTTTTAACCACAGAGTGAAAAATGACCCGCGATTCATTCGTCGAGCACAATGACCTCTGTGCTCTGCAGAAACCAGTCTCCCTGCATACTGATGAGCTTCAAAGTCCAAGTCATCAGTGACATGAAACTTAATCTACACTATCACCTCCTTTATCATTCAAGACACTGGGAGGACTTGGGTTTAACGTGTGAATGTGATCTGTAATGGTTTCGTTATCGGCGATTTCCTATGTGCAGCGTGTCTGAAGTTCGCCGACTGGAATGAAACAGGAAAGAAGTGCCGTTGAAAGTCCGCTGAGGGACAGTGGAAAAGAATGAATAATGCATGTGAAGCAGACAGAGCTGAATGCTGCACCCAGGTCAATACTAATAATAATAAAAGAAATGGAGCATGTGACAGAATAATAAAACTGATCCAGAACTGATGATTTGAAGAAAACAATTTTTTATTTCTTTCTGTTTTATTGCTTCTTTGCTTTATGTGCAGTGCCCTTGACATTCTGCTGTAGCTCCATAATGAATCCCAATTTGGATCGATAAAGTTCATCCACCTTTATATCTATAAAAGCTGTAGAGCATTAAAAAGTGATATTAAATGTGTTGAATCAAGAAAGAGAGTAGAGTGAAGGGCCTGGAGGGTTTCTGCTGGTTGTTCATGTGGAGGATGCATCTTCTCTAAAAAGGCGAGGCCAAGTGTCGAGGAGGCCGGAGACAGGAGGTTTGAACCCCGTGTAAACAAACCTGCACCCCGCTGAATCACCCCTTGCACCAGCCCCCCCACCCCCTCCACTCATTTCACAATGTGTCTTTGAATCAAAGTCAAATTTACGTCTGTGCGTGTGGTGGATTTTTGCATGAAGTGAGTTTAAAAAGGCCGGAGGATGATTTGCATCCAGGCTGAGATTGTTGTTTTTAAATCAACCTGGCACAACCAGTCGATTCTCGTTCAACCTGCCGCGGCAAGTGTCGAGAGATTAGCCGCGAGCTACCTAGCTAGCTAGCTAACCCCCCTCCCCCGAAGCTAGCGGGGTTAGCCCGGTCTAGCGGGGTGGCCACGTCCCGGGGTCGAGGCGGGGTTGACGTCCGCTGAAAACGCAACTGACAGTCGGTCACACGGCAGGGGGTGCGGGCTCCACGGGCTGCACCTCCGAGCGGAAGCGTCCCCACCCACGTCCAGTGAGCATTAAAGGTGTTTTTCCCCCTCGTTTAGCCGAGGTGACAGCTACACGAGCGGTGGCAGCTACGTGCCCGCTGATGCTAACTGACCTGGACAGATGCTTCAGGATCTGCTTCTTGATGAGTCCGGCCATGGTCCGAGCGGATCCGGGGTCCGAGCCCCCCCCTCGGCCGGGTGTCTGTCTGACGGGCGGTCCGGCTAGCTTGTTAGCCGCTAGCTGTTCTCCCCACTCGAGGCGCAAAACGCTCAAACTGCGCTCCCGGCGTCGGGCTTCATCTCGGCTGAGCTCCCGCCTCGTTGTCCGGGGGATGGATGAGGCGGCGGGGGGCGGGGGGACGGCATCACACCCAGACGATTAGTACCGACGTTAGGTTCGTTTCACGTGGAGTCACTGGTTGAAACGCTCCGGGACGCTCCGGTTCTTCTCCGCGGTGTCTCACAGAAAAAAAACCCGGACTGATGCACCGAGGAGCGGCGTCTGTTGTCACGGCGTCAGGGTGGCGCGTCATGCTGCCTTCAGGGTCCGCTCGGACACCACGACACTTTGCTACCCAGGAAAAGTTTGGGTTAAATTACAGGAATTATTCATAATGTAGTCATTTATATTGTTGTTATTATGCATGTACTGCCCCCAGAAAATAAACCATTGATGCTAAAAGTTGATTTAAAAGTGTTGATCTCAAACATGTTTATACTTTTAACCACATAAAACCATTAAGAAAGGTAACTTATATTAACCTGGTAGTGATCTGCCTATTACAGACAGGTGCTATAATAACTTAATGGAAATAAATTACCATTAATACACATTTATTTATTGTTTAAAACAGTATTTCATTATTGTGGTTGCACATCTACATGATGGCTTTGGCTTCATGGAGATGATCTGTGTTTTATCCTCATCTCACCATAAAACGCTCCTTTAGCGACATCTAGTGTTTGAACTGAGGATGTAAACGTGCATCTATATTTATTTTCTGTCATTTTTTATTTTTTGTGAATGTTTGTAGGTGAGATTTTGTTTTTCATGCAGAAAAATAATCTTTCTCTGGGTGGTAGAAGGAGCTTAGTCATAAAAATGTTATCAAAACAATGCAATTGGTAATAATTAAAAAGTTCAGCACTGCTGCGAACAATGAAGTAGGATAAATATGAATATTGCTGCAATACATGTGATTCGGTTTCCAGTGACACACTCACTTGTTAATTAAGGAAATCCCAGATTATAGGGCCATAAAATGACTCATTCGCCTTTACAGCCTATTATAGGAAAGGGAAGGACTCGACTATTGGACTTTTTCACGTCTTTGCCTGTGCAGATTAAAGTTATGGCTTCCTCTGAGCCTGCCTGTGCAGAGAGAGTATTGGTGATGCAGCAGCAGCAGACCTGCAGAACCGAGGCTGCAGAACTGAAGCTGCAGCTGCCACGTATGAAAGGAGGAGCGAAGAAAGCCAGGACCCTCCCTCCCTCCCTCCCTCCTTCCTCACACCGCTCTGCCTCTAAAAGAGACTCTTGCAGAAAGTTTGCATCAGACTTGTAACATCATTTGTGGAAGTGTGCACAGCTGTAACTCACACATATCGGATTGTTTAATGCCCCTGACGCACAGATTGATTGACATTTGAGGATCATCTCCTTTGTGACTGTGGTTTGTCCAAAGATGGAGCATCTCCCCCCTATTATGAACTGCAGTGACTTTCTCACTTCTACAGAATTAAAAAGTGACATTAGCCAAATGCTTACTTTGATTTGAACCTTGAGGAGCCATAGCTGCGTCTCCAAAAACGTCCCTTAGCCAAGGAGGTCTTGTTTTCACCCCTGCTCGTTGGTCTGGTTTTATTACACAAAAATCACAGAACGAATTGCAATGAAACTTGGTGGAAGTTTGCGTCATGCATCAGGGAAAAACTTATTAAACTTTGGTTTGGATCTGTATCAGGGCGCGAGCCCAGTACATACTTTTAAACTTTCTTTAACTTTGAGAGATGTAAGCGTTTTTCAACGTTTTCACCAATTTCTCAGGAAATAATTCATGGATCTTGAAGAAAATAACCAGGCACATTCAAGGGACTGATATCTATGAGTGTGCGTAATTTGGTGCGGATTGGTTGATTGTAAAGATACTTTTGGGCTTTGGAACTGGTATGAGCTCTACTGTGCCATTTTAGCTGATTTGGTCTCAGAAAGGTAAAAACACCAGTAACCAAAGTGGAGGAGCAGCAGAGTCCATCCATTGTTTCCTGGAGGGGACCGTGGGACGGCCCCCATCCGCATACCTCAGAGCAAACGAGCCCCGTGGACAGACACGACGCGCTCACTGATACGCTGCTGCTCCTGGACGGCGAAACTCACTCCGCATCCACGACTGCAAAAACCAGCAGCTCCCCCTTCACACACCCACACACCGCGAAGCTCCCTCCACTCCACAATGACGGCAAAGAACCGAACCAAGAGCAGCTCCGGCGAGAAGAGCGCAGCGCCCGTCAGCCAGGATGAGGCGCCGAAGAAAACCCAGAAGAGTCCCAGCAACGGGTCGACCGGCTCCCCGGGACCCCAGGGGCCACGGACGCGGGGCTACCTCGGACTCGTCCTGAACACCGTGTTTTACGCAGCGTTGATAGGAGCCGCGGGGTTTGCAGCGTTCTACCTCCAGCAGGTCGTGGAGGAGATCCGAGAGAGCAGCGCCAGGAACGAGCAGAGCGCACAGAGGAGCGCGGAGCTGGGCAGTAAAATGGAGATCGTCGTGCAACAGGTATGGAGCAAAGTGATGCGCAACTATCAGCAGGGGGTGATAACAAGAGAACGACTCAACTAGATCAGCTTCAGTGGGACCTAACTTCTTTTTCATCACTAGAAAGTGATGGATGTGAAGTGTAGACCCTTGTTTTTAGGTTTTACATGACTTTATATGCAGTTACATAACTTTCCACATACTTGTACTTCATGTACTGGAGTTACACGCACAGCAGGTATGTGGTAAACTGCACTGATGGATGTGGTCAACACCCTTTAAGTCTTTTACCACCGAGCAAACATTCAACGACTAAAATCAAAAGTACATGGTTCAAATAAAAGTGCTGCTTCTTGCTTTTTATTTCATCATTTTATTTTGTGGGGGGTTGTTTAAGCAGATAAGGATCAGTTCACACTGTCGGGGGGAGGGGTCCTCTACAGTTTGTACGTAAGCTAAGGGCCATTTCATGCGTAGAGTACGGGAGTTGGCTCTTTATGGCTGATGACTAACTCTTTCTAAGGACTGAATGTTACTTGGAAATCTGTGTCCTTGTTAACTTGATTACATCATTCATCCATTCATTCACAGTGTGCATAACTAATCTCAATGACACTTCTTTTATTGACCGAATATTGGCGAGGCACACTTCAGTTGTGTGACTCAACTCCTTTCTTGCAAATGTGTATTTGTTAGTGCAGCATGTTTGTTATGTACATTTAATTTTCCACTCACTTCTAAAATAATGGCGCAGTTTAAAGTCCTGTCTTTTATAAAAAGACAAATAAGTGGAAGTTGAGTTAAAAGAATAATGTTTTGTCAAACTTTAAGGCTTTAACATTTTTATAACATGACAATAAATTCAAATGAGATCCCAATTAGGTCATTTCTAATTATTCAGATGAATTGGGAACATTTTCCGTGGGTTGAGAAAAGTTTCCTACTTCTGAAGCCAAATAAAAACCTAGTGGATCATCTGAAAAACGCATAAAGTGAAACGCACAAAGTGAAACGCACAAAGTAAAAATAGGCCTTTCTCTTTCGTCTTATGAAAAGCACACTGTTTTCCTGTCTTGCTGCGCAGGTGGAGTCTCTGAGGAGCTCTGTGGACGGTCTGGACTCGTCGCTGGGCGCCACACGGCAGGAGCTGCAGGGGGCCATCAGCCGCATGAAGACGGGCGAGGTGGAGACGAGGAGGGTGAAGGAGGCCCTCCAGAACCTCCAGAACGACCTGCTCAGGGACCTCTCGGAGGGCATCAGCGAGGTGAAGGAGGCCCGCGAGAGGGACTTCTCCTCGCTGGAGAAGACGGTGGAGGAGCGCCTGGCCGAGGTGAGCCAGTCCATCACGGTCAACATTGCAGAGTTCACTGAGGCTCAGGGCGAGGCGCAGAGCCAGTTGGCTGACATCAACGCCCGCCTGGGGGACGTGGAAGACCCTGCACTCATCAAACAGGAGCTCGCCGCCATCGTCGAGGATGTGGCTGAAATCAAGACGTCCAAACAGGCGGCGGACTCTTCAGCCAACTCACTCAGGGAGCAGATTGGCGCCGTGAGGGAAGAGCTCCAGACTCGCAACCAGGAGGTGGCCTCGCTGTCTCAGGAGGTGGAAACGGTGAGGTCGGTGGTGCTAGAGACTGTTGGGAGCCTGAGGCAGTCGCTGTCGGAGGCAGAGGCCGAGGTTCAGGCCCTGAAGGACAAAACGCTGATGGTGGAGGGCGTGGTGGAGCAGGCCGCCGAGGTCGCTCGTGAGGTGGAGAGAGAGGCGAACGCAGCGGCCGCTCAGGCCCAGAAAAGGTCAGAGGAGCTTGAAGCGAGAGTGAGAGCATCAGAGGAGAGTGGAGACTCCCTGTCGGCATCAGTGTCAGAAATTACCTCCAAAGTGGAATCACTGCTCGCTAAGCTGGACACCCACGAGAGCGCTCTGGCTGCGCAGGTGCAGAAGGCCAAAGCTGGGTTGGAGCAGGAGCTGGAGACGCTGGAGAGCAGCCTGGGGGAGCTGCAGTCAAACGTAGTCGCTCTGGGTGGAGCCGTGAAGGACTCCAGTCGGGTTGAGCAGGTGGAGGACTTGGAGAAGAGGCTCGCCGCTCTGGAGGACAGCAGCAGCACGAAGCCCGAGCAGCTGGAGAGCCTACGCACGATGGTGGCTGGGCTGGAGGACAAAGCCGCCAAGCTTGAAGGCCACGATCAGGCCATCGCTGCTCTTCAGGAAGCTCTGCAGGAGACCACACAGAAACTGGCGGGCGTCTCCAAGAAGAAGAAGTAGTTCGGTGAGAGACGTGACATCGGGAAACTAGAACAGGGACAGTGATGAATCCAAACACAACCCACTCCTCCTAACTCTATGAAGAATTGAAACACAAAACTTGATGGTGCACACTTGAGGCTTAGGAGGGAGGGGCAGAGCTGGACTGCTGAATCTGTGGATTCAAATCCACACCCATTCTGCACTGTACTTTTATTTTATAATGTTTTATTAGGTTGGTTTTCTTTACTTTAAAGTTTTCTGTGCCAAGGCTGCTTCTTTTTTTTTACCTCCTCATGAAAATGAAATAATAAGCTCCTCTTGAGCACTCCTTTGTTTACTCATTACATGTTGTTGTTGTTGTTGTTGTTGTTGTTTTACAGGAATAAAAAGCTTTCGTCCACCAACAATTGTGAGATATTATTTCATGGAGTGAACTAATGATTTGTTGCTTTTTAGTTTAGCTGATGCATCATGGAAATTAAATTGTACACTTGTTAATGGGCGTGATTTACCTGAGAGCTGCACAATCCTAACTACAACAACTAGCGGATAATTCTATGAATTTCAATTTATCCCACAGCTCCAAACCATTTTTAAATCTATGGCAAGACATACAGTAACACACATGTGGAGTCAGACTGATGATCAGTCACCTCTTACTGTTCCCAACTCTTCAGTCTGCAAACAGCGGTGCAGAACAACAGATCAGTTCCTCGGTGGACGTTTAGTTTTGACCGTCGTCCAGCTGTTCTGCAGAAGTGTGCTTCCTCCTGGTGGCGTTTGGCCACTTCGCTCGACGACTTCAAAGTTACCTGTTTTGCTCGAGGGTGTTTAAAACAAAAGAAATACTTGACAGGGCCTGGGAGAGGGAAGCAAATACTCACAGTACCGGTGCTGCAGGCCCGGGCGGTGCAGAGACCTTCCGAGGGGCTGGTGCTCACAGTTCTGCACATGGAAGAAGATTTTAAAACACCATTAATACACAGATGTAAACTTAGCAAGTCAAATTCAAACAGAGTGAAACATTTAATCTTGCAATCAGCATCATAGTTTATGATTTAACAGAATTTCTCCTGAGGTGAACTTACCCCGAACTTCTCCTTCTCGCACTGAGCGTCCAAGTGCACGGGGAAATATTATGTAGTTGTGGAATTTCAAGTGGCTTCGTTAGTCGACTAAAATGAAATATCTTCAACTCTGAATGACTGAGATTCCTCATAGAAAAATTATAACCTATAGTTTTGCAACGAGGCAGCGATTTGTCTACATCCTCATCTCAAGGTGTAAAAGCTGCATCAACAATTGAATTGTATAAAGATCAAGTTGTAACACCAGCGTGTTTGTCTTGTGAGTTTTATCAGGGATACGTATGCGGTGCTTCTTTGGTTTCTTCCTGAGACCCTTCTCATGTCTGTTTGCTGAATATGAATGTGAACACACCAGCCAGTTAGCTTAGCATAAATTATAAAAGCTCATTCTTGGCCCACACATGTAACTGTAACTGTAGATAATGTATAACCCTTGGTCAGTTGCAGCATCATCTTTATTGTGCAAACATGAATGTGACATCTATAACTTTATAAGAAGGCTTGTAAGCATATTTCCCTAAATGTTGAACTATTCCTTTAAGCCATTATTCTGTGTCCCGACTGAATACCGTTAAAAATTAAATGCCAAAAATATAAACTTTTTCTATATTTAAGAGCTTTGGAACATTTAAAACTCAAATAAAACCAATGAAAATAATCAGAGAGTCATGAATCTTTGTCATGAGCTCATGAAGCTGCACACAAACCCAATCAGTGAGGATTTATGCTTCAACGCTGCAGATCATGTCCGAGTTTGTTCCATATTTATTTCAGTAATTCAGTAACAGCAGTGTGACAGTTGACCAGATGTAAAACTGAGAGAAAAGCAAATAAAAACATTCAGTCAGTCTGAAACTTTGTCGGAGGATGAGACTCATGTTGGCCGGTGCATCTCTCCCATATCAGACATATCAGCTATTTCACTAAGCTGTTTGGTTGTGACACTTAAATCTCCCTCTACTGCAGTTAGATTAGTCAGAGTCTGTCTAAGCTCTGTGATCTCCTGCTCTCTGTTAGTGAGATCCTCCGCCAGGCGCCCGATCCGCAGAGTCAGATCCGACAGCTGAGGCTCAAAGGCCCCAAAGTCCCTCCTGATGTTGGCCACCTTGGGTTTAAGGTCACTGGCAAAGGTCAGCGTCCTTATGAGGCGAGCTCTGCCGCTCTCCAGCTCCCTCAGACGCTCAGAGATCAGATTGTCTGCGGTGGTGAGTTCAGGGACACGCTTGCGGAGCTGCTCTATGGCCTGCGCGTTGCGTTCGGACGCAGCCCGGAGACTGGAGACCCGCTCCATGCTGCTGGTCAGCACGTCCCCGATGCGTTGGACCATGCTCTGCTCCATCCGGGTGGTCTGGTCCTCCAGCTCTCCAACCTGAGCGAGCAGAGCCTCCAGCTCCGAGTGCAGGCCGTCCATCCTGCGCACGTCGGTCCTCACTGACGCCACCTAGAGGGGGATACAAGAAATAAAGAGACTGAGAAACTTTGTAGGACAAAATATGACATTTTAAGTGATTATAAAACACATTTTAAACAAATTTCTGACATTTTATAGAAAAAAATTTAACAATAAAACATTTGGCAGATAAATTGATGAGAAAACACCTGATTTTCCTACGTACCTTGTTGGCAAAGTCCACAGTGATGCTCGAGGTGCGTCCCTCAATCTGCCCCACGGCCTCTCTCAACGCGTCCATGCTGGTCTTCAGCTGAGCTCGTTTCTCCGTCAGCCCAGATGCCCACTCCTTCAGCCGGCCGACGTCCTGCTCCAGAGCCTCCAGCTGCGGCCGCAGAGCTCCAAGCTGACCCCCCAGACCCTCCAGCATCAGCTGGACGCTCTCGCACTGGAACACAATGCAGTACATGGAGTGGAGGAGGTGAAGTGAGAAATCATCTCGGGGGGGAAAATGGTGCTTTAAATACTCAACCGTTTTGAATATGAGAATCAAACAAATTTGCACAAAAAAGCACAGTACAAAAAAAATATTTTATTAAATTAAACCGTGATTGTTTTAAACATGTGAAACTAAAATCTAAATATTAAAGTTCATTACACAGACTGATGAATGATTTAGTCCAACAAATGTCCAAATCCACGAGATAATAACGTCATCAAGTTGCCTGTTTCTTCACAAACACTCTAAATACTAAAGATATTCAGTTTATAATGGAATAAAAAAGAAAAACAGCAAATCTGCCATTAAAGAGCTGCAACTAGAGACAGTGCAAATAACTGAAGAATAATAAATAACTGCTGGGGAAATCTAAAAGCATTAATCTACATTAACTGAGCCACTAAAACATACTAGTGATTGTGTGACACTACAGGGCAGTGGTATCAAACATTAACACAGATAATAAAACAGAGCCGCTCCTTTTCCCTGGCTACTTTAAACTGTGACATCATTCAGTGATGGCATCAGGAAGAGGTTGATTTATTTCACCCTCCTCATATTTTTCCCACTCCTCCTCCTCCTCCTCGTTGTCCTTCCATTCCTCCTCCTCCTCCTCCTCTGCCACAGTGTCTATCTCTCCGTCACCCCTGTTCTCCCTCAGCACCATGGTGAGTTCACGGACTGCCTCTTTAACCACGGACAGCTCGTTCTTCATCTTCAGGATGCTGTTTTGAGCCTGCAGTGTGTCCAGCTCCTGACGTATCTCCAAGATTTCGTTCAGTGCTTTCAGCATGCTGTCCTCGGTCCCGAACACCTGTAACGTCACCTCCTCCAGACGCCTCTCCGCCCCGCTCAGGTCGCCCCCCAGCCTCAGGATGGAGCGCACCGCCTCCTCCACCTTCGGCAGGTGCTGCTCGCACTCCTGCGCCCGGGGGATGTGCTCCTGCAGCTGAGTGTTGAGTTCGGCCTCCCTCTTGCTCAGGCTGCTGATCTGCTCCTCCAGCTTGTGGATCTGCTTGGTGTTCCAGTCCAGCTGGTCCTGCGCTCGCTTGGCGTCGTCCACCTCCGTGCGCTCCAGAGCTCGGGCGTTCCTCCTCGTGCTGTCCTCCAGCTCCTCCAGCCTCTTTGCCAGCGACCGGCCCCTCCGCTCGGCCTCGTTCACCCGATCGGTGGATCCGGCGTGAGCCTCCCTCGACTCGACCTTGAGCGAAGTCAGGTCAGAGGTGACGGCCGCCAGACGCTCCTGCCACGTCTCCGTCACGTTGAGGAATCGGGCGTTGACCGCCTGCAGGTCACGGGAGGCGGAGTTTTCGTCGGCCTGCATCGCCGTGACAGCAGCGTGGAGGTCGGAGATGTCCTGCTGGAGTCTTGTTGCCAGGGAGACGGTGGAGAGCGCCTCCTGTAGGTCATCCTCAGAGGCGGCAAGCTGCAGCCGCAACACAGAACATGAGGGCTGTTTGTGTAGGAGCTCTATGGGCCTCAGTATTTATATATAACACATGAACAGTGGGAAACAAAGCTCATGCACAGAGAACAAGACTGTAAAAGATAAAATAATAAACTGAAGGAGCACATGAGAGTAAAGGAGGCAAGTTTTTCTAAACTTTTTTAACTCAATGTTAACATGTAGAGGACTTGTACATGTACGACAGTGATTCCTAAATGTTTAGATCTAACATAGATTGTTCATTTTCTTCCTAAAATCATGACAAAATATTACGGCCATCTTGATATCATTTGTAGCCAGAGTCTTGAGGTCCTGCCCATACACGTGGTCGACCAGTCATGAGTCAGTCTCAGCTGAGGTTGCGCCTCATTTTTGTAGCATCAAATAACTAATTAAAATAAACTTACTGGAAAAATTAACACTTTAAAGACATGATGGGAACTGCCATTTTTGTTAAATGTGTACTTTGACTTGTTAGTTTGACCCACGTCCCGTCCACTAACGTGGAGGAGGCTGGGGGGTTTGTTTTGTAATTCAAACTTCTCTTCAACACAGTTCCAGACTTAAAGGTTCAGTGTGTAGAATGCAGTGACATCTAGTGGTGAAGTTGCATGTTGCAGCTGAATACCCCTCCCCTCACCCTCCACTTTCAAACATGAAGGAGAACCTTCAGTTGTCATAAAATACTCAAAAGATGTTTAGTTTTAGGCTACAGTAAAAAACATGGCGGCCTCCATAGAGGGGGCCTGCTCCTGATGTAAATATAAAGTATCTTAATATAAAGGGGCCATTCTAGGGTAAAGAAAACAACAATTTGTATAATTTATATGAACAACACTAGTGAAAACATCACTCGGATTTATTTTATATTTAATTTCTGCCAGTAGATCCCTTTCTCCTACATCTTTCACACTGAACCTTTAAGACTGTGTGAGTGTAAACTAATTAAATTCCACTAATCTCTTCTCCAATTCTCCAAACCTGTGCAAATAAAAGCAACAAAAAGACAGTGTGTGTTGTTTCTTTTTGTCATTTGGATGAATTGACCCTTCAGCTCCAGGTCTGTGAATCAAACGCACCTTCTGAGAAACTCTCAGGACTTCTTCCTCCATGTTGAACAGGCTGGAAGTTTTCCCCTGAAGAGATTTGTACTTTTCCTCCATGAGTGAAAACCTCTGATTCTGCTGCAGCACCATCCTGGAAACAACAACAACAACAACAACAACAACACACATTAGCACACATTAGCACAGACACACACAGACACACAACAACAATAAAAGTGTGTTGGATCAGACTGAACTCACCAGCTCAGAGCTCCGCACGCAGCCACGCACAACACGCACATGAAACTCCTCACGTCCACACCCGGAGACGTGTTCGTGTTTCCTGGCTCCGTCTTCACCTTCGGGCTTTTCTCCTTTTCTTCATCTTTGCTGTTCGCTGATTTCGCTGTTTCTGACTCTTCATCACTTTGCTTCGGGGTCTTTCTCCTCTGCTTCACCTCAGAGGGCATTTTAAACTCTCAGCGCGGGAAAAACTCACAAGTATAAAAAGCGACAGAAGTTACACGTGACGCTGCGAAGTTAAATAAGAAATAAAGTTCATCATGTGAAGAAGTGGAGAAATTAGATTGAGCTGCGTTCACGTTCCGTTTTCTTCAGCTTCGCAGCTCCTGGGAGAAATGTGGCCTTCAGGTGCTGTTGCAAAGCCTCGTAGATATTAGCTGCTAACGCACTTTAGATGAAAACACCGCACGTGCAGCTGTCACACGTGGATCAATATGAATGAGCGTTTTGTCTTTTACTTCAAGAGGAAAAACAATATTGTTTAAAAGTTACACATTGTAGTAAGTTTTTATTTGAGCTCCTGCTGTGATTTGCATATTTCCGAAAACCTCAAACGCATCAGCAGTTTCACCGTCTTCCTTGGGGAAATGTTGCCTTAAAGTGTCCTTAAAAAGCTCGTACATACAAACTGTTCAGGCATTTTACCTTGAATCTTCGTGTCGTGTGTAATTAAAACACACACAACACTTGAATGTGTTTTATCTGTAGCTTGAAGAGACAAAAATGCTTTTTAATTAAATTTTAATTTTCAGTCTTGTTTGTAAGTATGATCTTTGAATTGAGGTCCTGTAGTGATTGTCATGTTTCCGACGGAACAGGAAGGACAGCGAACGCCTCACATTCCTTGGAAAAATGTGGACTTCACGTGCTCTTCAGAAGCTCGGAAATATTTACAGCTGAGGCCTCTGGGTTTCAAAAACCGCACGTGCACGCGCAACACATACAACTATTTATTTAGGGAAAAGTATTTGGCTTCAAGAGACAAACAGCTTTTAGATTAAATCGTAATTTTCTGTATTGTTCACGAATTTGTTGGTTCAATTGAGCTCCTGTCGTGATTTTCATATTTCCGACAGTGAAGGAAGTACCTCAAACGCCTCAGCCAGCCACGTAGGCGACTGCCAGTTTTTATCCCGGAAGTGAAGCTGCAACAAATACTTTTATTAATCAGGTGATTGGGAGAAAATCGATCCACGAATATTTTTGATTGATTATTAAGATAATTTATCAAGATAATTTGTTCCCCAACTTCACGTAGTGTCTCACATGTAAAAATGTCCTTTTCTGTTTTATAGGATTGTAAATTTTATATATTTTTAAAACACATTTGAATTTGACAACCAAGAAACTTATGGATGGGTATTTTACACAATTTTCTATTATTTAAAAAAAGAATAAAGCCTAAAACCATGTAGAATTGCACACAAGTTACATAGGACACAGAGAAAAACAAATTAATATACAAACATAAATAATAAAACAGAGGAATTCATACGCGAACTGTTTATTTGGCATGTTTCCAAAAAACGTAACTTACACTTTAAATGTCAAAAAATTGTCAAAATCTGATTATCAATATTCTATTTTCTATAAATGCTCGTTCAAAGCCGTATACAACATAGTATTCCTACGTTACAGTAAATATCGAGCAATTCTTCCCCCCCCCATTATGGTTTAAATGAATGGGCTGCAGCAGCCGTACGCCATCGAGTACTCAGGATGTGTCCGGGTGATAAAATAACTACAAGGGGGCAAACATGCACAAGCTGCTACTCTTTTATGAAACATTTAACAATACTCAACAGCAGAAGACACAAACTTACAAACGTAAGCAAAACTCAAGTCAAGCAAGGACGCAGCATCAACTTAAAGAGGCAAAGGTTCGTCACATTCCAGCAAAAGCTGCCACGTGCAAAAAAAATTATGTGCAAAAAAATAAAATAAGGAACTGACGAGAGGACTCCACGATATTGCAAATTTCAAGACGTTATGCTTCAGAGATCTTTGGTCTAAGGCATACAGTGATGGAGTAAACAAATATTTGGTCATTGAAGGATGTGAAACGCTTTTAGTGCTTCGTAGTGTTTCATATTTTACTCCTGAGAAGCATGAACAGTACAGTGAAGTAATCGGAAATGAATCCATCCTGTCCCCAGTCCGGGCGTCAGAAACACTTAGTGCTTTAACTCGTGAGTAGACTTCAGGTAAACGCTGTAAACAGACTTCAATCTGCTTCTCCATTGCTTTTAAATATCAAATCCAAAATCAAACTTTAGCATCACTTCTCGTTCTATTTGTGCTTCATCACTGCCTCGGTTGTTTTTGATTTATTGAAATATATCACTTGGACCTTGGCGGGATGTTGCACCAACAAAGAACTTGAACTTTAAAAGGTACGGTTTACATTCATGTTTTGGAAGTGGACATGTGTTTCTTGATATCAGGGGCTGAAAGCTACAAACATGTCACACAGCATCAGGAAATTTTACCCTTCAAGAATCTGTGTGCCACTTAAAAAATATGCCCAGAGGCAAAAACATAGGAATCCACCGCAGACGACAAAAACACAATTTTCAAAGCAAACATCATCGGAACCCTCCCAATTGAAAAGAAATCTCTATATACACACATATACGTGTCACCATGTTGACCTTATTCTTGATTGTAAAGTCTGGATTAAGATTAAGAAAGAAATAACACTTGAGTTTTATAAAGGAGACATATTCTGCTCTTTATGAAAAGGTTCACATTCTCTAATGTTCAGAAGACACATCACTTTCCTCAGACTGTCCATCGCTGCAGCTCCTCTCATCAGCCTCTGTCTGAAACACTTGGTTTTAGCTCCTGTCTCTTTAAGGCGCCCCCCCTCCCCCCCCCCTCCTCCTCCTGATACAGCTCAGTCTGCTCTGATTGGCCAGCTGGCTCACTCTCACTCAAATGTGTTTTCTGAAGGTGAGACGAGTTCCCTTCACCGCTGACTTTGGGCATTTTAACTCGGCAGAATTTGTATACACACACAAATCTATTTAACACATTAGAGGAAAGAAAAACTGAATAAGCAGAATATGTCTCCTTTAATAGGAATGTTTGACATTTTGGGAAATAGTGTTCATTGTTTTCTTGGTGAGAGAAAGATGCTGAGATTGACACCACTCTCATATCTTAGCTTAGCCTGACTCTGTCCATAGGTAATAAACTCCTCCTACTGACAAAAAAAAAATGCATATATTCAAAAGTGGCATCAAATTCTAGGCAAAGTGCACTTCCCAAAACATCAAGCTTTTCCTTTAGACCTTTCTAGCTACTTATCCTCACTGCCATCCGGTCCTTTTCCACTACGGATGCATAACCTACAAAAAAACTAAAAGGAAAAACGTGGCTACTTGCAGGAGAATGAAGCTTATCTGCGAATTAGATCAATACCAAAGTCCATAACTGATATCATCCTCAATTAGGAAACACATATCTGGTCCCCACAAGGCCTCGTTATCAGCTTTTGGTACCGCCTGTGGAAGAGCAAACGTAAGTGCACTTTGGGGACGGAAAAGGACACTTTAAAAAACGGTGGGAATGTGCAAGATTTCATAAAATAAAGTACAAGAACACACTGCACAGAGCGTGTGACGAGTGAAAGTGCATGAACCAATTCAGTTTTTTTACAACTGAACTGTCTCTGCTGTTTAGGTTTTGACCTCATCAACTAACGGAATCAAAAAGTAAACCCTTCCTTCATAACACCAGAAATCTCCCACCTGCTACATAAAGTATTTTTTTAAGTATTCAAACCCCCAAAACCACAAATCAAACCAAGTAATATAATGCAAACGAAATATTCCACATGGTTTCACTTTACACAGAAATCGCACTTCAAGATGTCTGCAGATGAGCAAATATTGTGCTTCAGTCATCCTGATTCTAACACCAGCTTTATACACATTATCTGAGAAAGAAAAATAGATGTAAATGTATACAGGGTCACTTTAGGGCTAGAGTTTGCTGCATCCAAGCAGAGATCCGCTCAGAGAGCTGATCTCTATCCGTCTCTCACCAGGTAAACTATCAAACTCCGGTTATGTCGACGCCGACGACACACGCTGAATCCAAGAGGAGACGCATCATGACTCAGGTACTGTAGTGATCCTGGGGAAAACAAAATAATATACATCGTTAGGTTATTATTACTATTCATTGTATGATTGGAATCAAGTGCTGTATTTCTGACTGACCTGAATTGAGTTAACTACACCACTGGCCATGACTGAGAGTTTTCCTGCGACTGAGCGCACTCCCAGTTTGAGCTGCGACATGTCAGGAGCGCTGGGCAGCACGTTGGTCAGACTGTACGAACTCCCTGTGTGCACAAGATTCACTCATATCAATCCATGCGGTCTTTAGGTCGTCATACGTATATGCATTTATTCATGAATAACATGTTTGAATAGTGAGTAAATCATGTGCAGAGTTGTTTCTGCAGCGCTGCGTTACCGGTCTGTTTCTTTGGCTCATCAAAGAGGTCTGCGGAACTTATAGACGCGCTCCCAGATAATCTTTCCAGTCGAGATTTGGCCTCGTACTAAAGAAACAGAAACACAGACAACGTTTGAAATGTTTCCAGCAGTGATTTTTCTGAAAACACCCATTTTACGACAGAATATGTTATGCAGCTGTGAAAATATGACATTTCGTTAGAGACCTTAAACATGAAGAACCGTAAAAAGTCGAGAGATATTTTCAAAGGTTTACTACTACTCTACAAAATGAATATTAGCTCTAGTTCAATCCATGATTAGATATGTATGTGTACATATAAAATATATTCCATTAATAATATATCAAAGTGTACCTCAGAGTGGTCTTGTTTTCCAAAGTACATGTCAGAGGAGATTGCTTTGACATCTCCAAACTTTTTCCGAGCTTCTCCCGTGTCCGACACTGGCACTGGTTCTGGTTTCCTCCTGGCAGCGTGTCTGCTAAATGGAAGAAATAATAAAATTGTAATCCAATCAATTACAGCATCAACCATTATTCTGATATTTAAAAAAGAATCACTTAGCTTGAAGTGCATAAGTCATGAGTCACTGTCTCCTACCTGTTGTCAAGTGAAGTTATGATGGAGGAAGAGTAGAAGTCTGGCTCTGGTTTCTTTGTCACCTTCATCCAGCCTCCTTCCTCGACGCCGTCATCCCACCGTGAAGTGAACTGATCAGAAGATTCTATCTGTTCCTCAAACCGGGACACAGACCTGAAGAAAGAGCAAGTTCACATTAATATCAGGTAAGAAAAAGAATCACTAAAAGCTGGAGAAAAAGGTAGATGGTGGTTCTTCATCTGACCTGGAGGTGAAGGACCCTTCATCATCGTCTGGCTCAATGAGCCGCCGTCCTTTGGTGGTCTTTGAGCCCAGTGTATTCTCCTGCTCGATCATGTGCATGTCCGAAGTCACAGAATGTGAAACCCCACTACAGAGACAAGCAGAGACACAGTGACCATATGAGAAATGACAAAAGAGTTCTTTAACCAGGTACAGGATCGTGAGTGTTTTTCTCTTCATCTTCATCTTCATCAACGTACCTCCTCATGCCTAAACCCATGCCCAGTCTCTCAGCTTGCTCCTTCTTATTCCCCTCTAATCCCTTCAGCTTCTTATCCTCAATTTTCCTCTGCTGCTCAAAATCTTTATAGGCCAGTCGCAGCGATGAAGAGCTGAAGAGGAGGAAGACAAGTTTAAAAAGGAGAAAAACCCAAACAGGTGATTGAAAAATTACCAGCTAACCTCTGACATTCTCATCGAGGGCGCAGAATCATTTGCTTCAAAATAATCAAATTTACGTACATGGATTCCTCAGGTTGAACACTCTTCTTGGTGCTCACAGCGCCGTCTTCTTTCTCTCTCTGCTTGTCGGCAGCTTGAGCTTTCTTCTCCAGCTCGGAGAAATTCAGGCTGCTGACCTTGTGAGCACCCAGACCGCCCTTCTTAGAGCCCAACTTCCAGCAAACATTCAGTTAAATACACCGTCAAATAAGCAGTAATACAATGAGTCTACTTTCAAAATAGTGCTGTGTACATACCGTTTTCTTGGCAGCGGTGGGCTTCTTCTTAAAAAGAGAGGACGGCTCTGGAAGGATTGAAGGACGGTTAAGTTACATCTCCTGCAGTTTAGTCATAATACAAATACAAAAATAAGATCCTGAAGCCAAAACATGAAGACTAACCTGGATTCGCTTTTGGAGAAACACTCAGCGAATCCACGCTTGGACCCTCCTCTGTATTACCTGAAAATGAGGAACCACATCAATTGTCTGGGGATAAATACAACTGCTGTGGTTTTGTGATGTTTCTATGTGTTATATCGCTCAGGAGAAGCAGTGAATACCATTTTTGTCTTCATCTTTTTCCGGGTATAAACTCTTCTCTGATGTGGAGGAGCTCAGATTCATTTCGGCCGTATTCACGTTTTTAGGAACCTCCTGGGAATTGAACAGAAGCACACGATGAAATGACTAATCTTTGTCAATGTGTGAATATCCAACGCGCAAATATATGTGGATACAATCACACCGAGGCTAGTCCAAGTGCACCCCCTCACCACTGTATGCAGACTGAAGAAATCCACCTGCTTGTCCTCCGGTAATGTTGGAGAGAGAGGAGCCTGACTATCAAGCCACAGCTGCGGAGAGGAAGGAAGAACCGATTTAACTGTGAGGGTGTGGTAAGCAAATTAAATGGTTTTACCACGTGTGGACTCAGCTCGAGCCTTCCCTCACTCATTCATTCATCTGTATTTCACCTCAGTGCCGTGGCGTCTGGTGGCTTGTGTGGCTAAATTCTTTATCTTGTCTCTGTACAGCTGAGCAGCTCGGCTGTTGTACTTGGCGTTGGCAGCGCTGGTTGTGCAGCCATGTTGACTGAAATAAGAAGTCTGCCACAGGAAAGTCAAAACAAACAGGAGTCATCAGATTGAATCCTGTGTCGTGTCACGTCATGCCGGAATTACAGCCTGTTGATCTTTGCCCTCGAGTACTTACCGCGCTGCAATTCCCTCCCACTTGCATACATCTCAGCTGGTACCAAGACCAATTGAAGTCCAGTTCCGTAGATCTGTGTAACAAAGTGGAGTTAAAGAATATGTGATAAGACAGAGACAAGCTACTACTCTAACTAAACCACGTTCTGTTTAGAGATTAGCACGATTGTTTTTTACAATTAAGACACATTCAAATGTCAGACAAACATTTTCTTTTTAAACTGCTGTGAATTTAATCCTGTTTTTGTGTCTTCATATCTAGATTATTGCAAGTCGTTATATTCATTCCTCAGCCGAAACAAATGAAGTTCGTCCGGAGAAGCCAAACCCTCTGACCCAGAGTTCGGGTTTGAAAATGGCTTTATTACGGTGGCAGAAAGAGCTCAACGGAATGCAAATAAAGAAAACACATACAAATAGAAAAAGCACGTGCAATATTGAGAAAACAACTTTGAACACTGAACTACAGCCAGGTTCATCACTCATTTGGGTCCCCTGGAAACATCTCCATTGTCGTCTTCACTATGTATTTGCATGTGTTTTCTTAAATTGCAGAGCGTTGAGCTCTCACTAAATGGACAGGGCCCTGAGTACATTTCTGAAATGTTTGCTGTCGAGAGGATGAACAGGTCTCTCAGACTCAAGTATATTGTGAAGTTTTGTTCTAATAAGCTTTATTAAAAAGGTCCTGACTTACCTGATAAAGCTCAGGTGCACCCCCAGAGACCTGTGGGTGCCGGAGCAGTCTATACACACGAACACACCGTAGGTGATGCTGGCCCAGCTCGGGTTTTTAGCTGCACAGTCAAAGCAAACCTGTGGGGCGAGATGAAGAAAGATAATGAAGCTTCAGCTCAACACTTAAAGGGAAAGTTCACCCCAAAAATGGAAATTCCCTCATTATCTACTCACCACTGTGCAGATGGAGGTGGTGGGTGGGTTTGAGTCCACAAAACATGTTTCAGGGGTAAACAGTGTTGCAGCCAAATCCAATACAAGTGAAGTAAATGGCGACCAATTCTTCAAACGTATAAAAACAACAGAAAACTACAGAAAATGCCTCCATACGGCTCGTGTGGTGTCATCCAAGTGTCCGTAAGCCCCGTTAATCATATACGACTCGAAACAGCTTCATTTACACCATGTTTTTAGCCTAAATGTTGGAGCGTGGTTCACAGAGGACATTTGGGGGCATGTTATGTTTTTCTTTTACGTTTGAAGAATCAATCACCATTCACTTCAATTGTATCGGATTTGGCTGAAAGGCTGTTTACCCATGAAACTCCCGAAACATGTGTTGTGGACTCGAACCCTTCACCTTCCACCTCCATCGCCACAGTGGTGAGGTGGATGTGGAGTGAACTGTCCCTTCAAAAACAGAGGGATTGACATTTTTGACATGTCACCTCTGAGTGTAAAAACCAACAGACTGTGTCAGTAGTGGAAGCAGCTGCTGGTTCCAACAGCTGTTCGTGAACTGGGCTGTTAAATTAAACTGGTGTCACTTCCTGTTTCCTTTTGCAACGATCCCACACGATGTCTTTACAACAGGAAGTGACAATGTGGGGAAGCTCGTAGAAAAACAAACAGCGGCTAATGTCAACTGTCAAAACATGGAGCTAGCTAGCTCGGCTGCTAGCCACCAAGCTAACGCTACGTCCGGTTACAGTTTCTCGCACTTTCCCGTTGTAATTCTCCGGGAAACGTTAACGGAGGCTGTTTTCAACCGGAACCAACGTGTTTCCAGCGCGACATTAGGCGGATAGGAGCGGCGTCGGGGAGATCCCGGCAGCGGCAGCCGCCTCGGTGCTCGCCTCAGTGCGACGTGTCAGACACCCGAGCTGAACTTCCTCGTCTGGGGAGAACTCACCTTGTTGGAGGGGACGGAGCGGAGCCGCTTGAAAATGGCGGAGATGTCCGGTTTAGCGGGCTCGGACATCGTCGCTGTGGTCGGTTGTTGCTGTGGTCGGTCGCTTCTTCGCCCGCTGAACACACGAGTGACGTTTACATGTGGGAAAACACCACGGTTAAAAAGTCAGTGCGACACGTCGGTGGAGAAACAGCACGTCCCGCCGCTGATTGGAGGAGAGCGGCCCGTGGTTGTGTTGTGGTCGCCGGGGATTCTGGGTAACGTAGTTTCACCTCGACGCCTGTGGCTCAGCTGACTAAACAAATGGGAAATAAGTATTTTAGAAGTATTATTATTTAGTTTATACACATGTAAAAGTATTTAATATGACTCCGTGTACATTTAGTGTTATTTAAATGTATTTACTTTTAGTTTATTTCAAATGTTATGTTCTTGATCATCGTACAATGGTAAAAAAAGGACAGTAAAATAACAAAATAAAATGTTCTGATAATTATAATAATATTGTTTATTATATATTAGGCACTCCATACTTTTCTGAAGTGTTGCTTTTTATTTGTACATGATCAGTGTAATGTAAAGCACAATTAACGAGGGCTCCTGTTACTTTTTGAATAAAAAACATTTTTGTATCACTACCCTTCTAATGACCCGTATTCATTTCGTTATTTCATGCATGTGTCTTTGCTATATCTTTGAAATAAATGTATTTTATCATTTAATATATCAAGTATTCATTAAATATCTTGTTTTTGATCACTACAAATCATTACTTTCCTTTTCCAAATGTGAATTTTGGTGCTTATTATATTACAATTTTAACCACAAAACAAAATCAGCACTCAGGACAAAATTGAGTATTTTCTTTCCAATAAATTCATTTATTATGTTGTGGAACAACATTTTTACAAACCTTACTGTGCAAGTACAGCTGTTGCGTGTTGACGACAGCACGCCCTGAAAACGCGGAAAACGTCTCCTTTCTCTTTATTATTAAAGACAAAAAATAATCATCTTCCTCTTGTGCTGCAGTTGAGGGCATCAAATAGCATATTTCAGTGATTTCATCAGAACAATAGGCAGTTAATGAATTTCGAGCTTGCACAAGAGGTTTCTCGCCTGAAGTTCAGCTCTACAAAAAAACTCAAGCAGACAGAACTACTTAATCCAAACATGTATTAAGGTTATGAAATCAGGCACGTCCATTCATGTCATAGCTCCTTAGAGAAAAAATCAACAATTATTCACAAAGTATTTGTCGATTTACTCCGTGAATATAGCCCTCTCTACGAAGGGGGGGGAAATAAGAGTCATATTTACAAACATAACAAAATGACAAATTCAAGGGATATTTTTCCATTAGACATTCAATTAACGTACAAACTGATTCTCAGTCACAGCATTTTAACAAGAGTAGAACAAAAAAGCACTTGTGGCATCATAAATTAACAATCAACTTCCAACTACATTTCATCTGATGTTGACGTAAGGTTTGTTTAATCCAGGCTATTTACATGCACGTATGGAAAACCACACTCGCCTGTGGTTTTATTGCTATAACTTGTAATATATTGTCAAACAAAAAAACACTAAAACTCTCCCATAACTGTATTTAACAAGAAGTGAGAGAACTAAAACATGGGAGATTCAAGTGCGAAAATCTTTCAGTGTCGAGTGGAAATAAAACGTATAGCATTACAGTCTGCGACAGAAAGGAGATGTTTGGGTGGATAGTTGTTCGAGGTGTGAGTGATGGCGAAAACCCAGCATCAGCAATAGTGAATGATGGACAGGTGAAGAAATACAATCAGTGAATATACATTCATTCGCAGTGACTCGAGGAAAACCGGCCCACTGTGAGCTAAATGAGGACTATGTGAGGATTATGTCGTTATCATTCCTTATAAAAAAAAAAAAACCCGAACAGTCAAACGAAAAACCCTGAAAGGAACGAAAGAACAATGCAAGTTAAATCTGACGCAATACTCGATATAAGGGCTTTTTTTTCTGCAAAAGTTTCTTGAAATATTTATGAAATGTACTTTTATTAACAGAAATGGTTAATCAAATTTATAAAAAGGGTCGTCTCCCTTAATGAATCCACAGTGGCTTGCGTATAAAGTCTGCATGGCTAACATCGCAAAACGATTTGTCGGAGTCATCCCAGTGTTTCATTAAAACAATATATAGATTCACACATAAAGTTCATTGAGTTTTATCTAATATATATATATATTTACTAGAATACCTATTATTTTTGTAACAGCATAAATGGGATTTTAAGTAACATATTTTTACGCTGACAGCAATTTCGTTTTCTTCCTCGCCTGGCATCATCTGGAAAGTGGAGGTTAATCTCCACCTTAGCACTTTTCTACGACGGGTCAAAGCAAAAATATGTCAAGTGGTCCTGTTATAATCCGCATCCTCTCCGTCCTTCTCCCACGCCGGTCCAGTCTCCATCAACAGGGAGCGAAGGGGTGAAAAATTCAGGCCGAGCCTTTTCCAGCCGCTGTCATTTCTTAACAAACCACTTTCTTCACATTCGTTTTCATCTGTGACAATCCACTACTGGATGGCCTCCACGTAGTTAGCAGGATATAGGCCCGTTTTTCCGCCCTTGAGTTGGCCTTTGCACCAACCCTGATCGTCTTCATCGCCAATTTTGGTTAATTCATCCCCTGGAAAAAGGAGAAAGAAACAGATAAATACTCTGTTTTTGTAGTCTGGTTTCTTTCGGAATCTTTCACTCCATCTCGGCTCCATACCTGCTTGGAAGCTGAGCTCGTCCTGTTCCTGCCCTTCGTAGTCGTAGAGGGCTCTGACAGCCACAGATAGCGGAGAAGCTGACTCTTCCTCGAACGGGTTCCCTTCACCATTGGCGGAGAATGGGTTACTTCCTGTGTCCTCATCTGACCAGTCTGGAGTCTTCTCCATGCTGCTCACACTGGACAAAAAGACAGGACAGACACTTAGAAACTCTTGTACATCTCAGGGCCTCATAGACGGACAGGACAACCCAGCATGGCAGGCGTAAGCAGGAGCAAAAGTTCAATGTTAGAGCAAGAAAAAGCAAGAAAAATAAACACAACACCAAGTAAAGTAACGTCAAAACACACAAAAAGCCCGAAAGCTTCTCTGAATCCACGGACAGCTTTGGGCTTTATCCTGAAAACAAACTCTAAATGAGTGGGAAACATGCTTTAGTATGACATCAGAGCTACAAGGCAAGATTTGTGTTTGTGTCAGGCAACATGATTCAAAAGTTACCACTTCAAAATCAAAGGCTAAAAGTGAAAGTGCACACAATGAAACAAAACCAACATGACAACACATCAGAAGACACGTGAAAAGTTCAGTAACAAGCAGCGACGCAGATCATGGGAGTGGATGCATGATTGGTGTTTGACCTGAATGGCCAGTAGGGGGAGCCACTAAAACACCAAAAAGAGATTCTGGCTTTGACAGACACGATAGTTGTAAAACAGTAAATACACACAAATGATTTACAGTCAGACCTGGTCACAGCTGCAACATCTACTGTTCACCCTGTTAAATTTGAGTATAAAAAGGCAGTGTGACATTTTACCAAACAGGTTGAAGTCATGTATTTGTACCTTAAATCGTACCAATTTAAATTTCTATTTATGTGTATGCGTCTTTTTTAATGTTATATTGTGTTTTAATCATCTTTTAACTGAGAAAACATATTAACAACCAGTATAAAGTGTATACGAGTGTGTAGATATTCAGATCTGACTGTAAGGCGGAAACATGCCCCCCCCACAGCACATCACATGTAACGTTCTGAAAAACATGGCACTGTTAGAAGTGAAGGACAGACACACACTGTTTTTGTGTGCCGTGTCATTCCAGTGACCATGCAGAGCAGCACAAGAACCTGCCACCTGCAGGACGAGAGGGGGACACCAGAGAGAAGGGGAACAAAGTAAAAGGCAGGAGACGAGGAGTGAACGGCAAACCACGGAGAAGAGACAGAGAAAAGAGGGGGCGAGAAGTTTGCGGGTTGGCAGAGTGTTTTCCCCCTTGTTCACCAACGTTTTTATTTCCTCTTTCTCCACACTGATGTGGTTGACTGTGGTCTCCTGCTCCACAGACATTTCCTCTTCCTCCTCCTCCTCCTCCTCCACCTCCTCGTCGAAGGGGTTCGAGCCCACTGGTGCTGTTTTAGTGGGCACAGTCAGGCTGACGACATGGAACACAGTGAGAGATGGGTTGTTGACATGAACTCACACGTATAAATACACACCTGTGACAAACATGACCGGGGGAGAAAGCGTGACAAAGACGGAGACAAAGAAGCATCTTCCACTGCAGCTGCTCAGTTTGATATTCTGACCTTAAATAAAACCACTTCCCCAAACAGTGTCTTTTGCACACATCAAATACTGACTTTGGTCTGGAACTCAAGGTTTTTAGCACAGTAGTATTTTTGTAACAAAGTATATAATTAAAACCCTGTTAAGGAGTTAAATGAAAGAAATAATCAGCCAATTAATGGAGTAAACATAAGCTTAACTTGTTCGCTACTTCAGCTACAGTTTTCTGAGATGGCAAGAATCAATGGTTGCCTCTTAAAAATAAGAAACCTGCTTTTGTCAACCACCCAGTGTATCATGTGTCATAATATCACACAGATGCAACCAACATCCCTCGACCACCATCAGCCATTTCCTTCTCCTTACAGTTAATTTCCTCCAAGTCTGTGGGATTCTATCTTCAGAATAGACACGGTTTCTTTCACAATCTTTTTTAAGTCATGATACTAATTATAATGTGGTGCTGATGTCAAAAGATACACTTTTCGTAATATTTCCACATTATTCTCGTAATCTCCCTAATACTCCATTGTAGAATTGAATATGTGAAGTGAAAGAAAACAGCATGGCCAGAGTCAGTTTGGGGAAGTGATACTTTTGAGCAGAAAATGATGGAGACAGATGAGCCAATAATCATTGTACTTCCATTTTACAATAAACAAGGTATTACAATCAGAGAATAGAACAACTTCTTAAACCTAAACACAGATAAAAGAGACAACGTGGCAACAATTGCCTTTGTTATGATAAAGCCTGCACCTTATAATTAACACAACCTTAGGAAAACATTAATAAGACACTTCCCTGAGTGACACATCAAACACTGTGTCTGCTCAGAGTTGTGTCTGTGCAAAATCTCTCTGAAAAAGCCACACGAGTGCAGTTTGTTTCCTTCCATTGTGACGTTACACGTCAAGGGACAAAACTTTGGTGCAGACGACCTCATCAGAGGAAACACAGGGTTTCTTTTCTCCATTTACAGAAATATTGGGCCGTTAACAGCAGACGACATCAGTTGGCCCTGGAGAGTGTGAAGCAGAGAAACGTGAACGCCTTTGTTTGTACAGTCATGCCATGCATGACTCCTCAGGCTCAACTCGGAGGAGTTGCAACAGCAAACACAGCTCGAGTAAGAGTCTGGCACAAAGTTACTTTAGAGGGTTTCAGTCAACAAACACACTTGATCTTGCAAATTAAACGGAAGTATTTAAAGAGCTGTATTTCTATCTTATCCATGTCCATTATTGTGTATTTATTTTTAAAATTCTCCTTATCACCTAATGGCGTCTCTTAGATGTGTGAATGGAGCTCTGCTCGCCACAGCTGGTGACTAAAGCTGAGCTCAGTCAAACTACAGGAGTTTTAAATACCTAACCAACTTGAAAATTGGGTTTCATCATGAACAAATGGAGAATATTCACATATATTCTTCTCTTGAATCTTAAACATGCCCACACTACAAGATTTTGAATTATTAGATCAGACAGGCAGCATCCAAATGTGGAGGAAACGACAGGGGAAACAATGTTCTGTGTAAATGCTGGTTGAGGGAGCAGCAGAGCGTTTGACGTTTTTCAAGTTCAGAGGTCAAATGCTTTCCGTGCCTTACATTCCCCGTGTTGACTCCTCCACATACTCCTCGCTCGTGATTTCTGCACACACACCACTTGTACTGATGTGTGGATAAGGGCTGATAGCAGGTGTTTGTACATTAATTCATAAAGGAAACCTCATTACGGCGCCACAGAGGAATGTGAGGCATTAAGACACAGGCCAGGGAGCTCACAGCAAACCGCACTTAATCCCGAAAAAAATATAACACACACACACAGGAGCTCACATCTTTCCGAATACATCTCTGTGCAATGACTGTGTGTTGTGTTTTGACTGTGATGATTGCGGCATGAAAAGTTATTTTTACGTTCATCTACTGTTTGTTGCCATCTCCATGCACCACTGTTGCCACAACACCAAACACACACATTTCTCTGCCAGAGCACAATAACTTGTTTATCTTATCTCGTCTCAGAGACATTGCATCATGTTTTGAAAAGCTGCCAATCGAATATCAAGTGGCTCTGAAGCTTGTAGAGACATTTAATCCCTTTATATGTAATTGGATCATTAGAATATTAAATCAATGATCACAAGTCCTGCATTGAAATCAATATTGAGGGACAACAAGGATTTTGTTGCCGTAAATCTCAAATAAAGTTAATTATACGTGGTTTCTCTTTGCTTTGATGGACTAAAAAACTGATTACGTGCCACATCTTGTTGGTTTTCTATAAATCAAACTCAAATATCTAAATTTTGCTTTATTATTTATGTGAACCAGAAATGTCTAAAGAGAATTGCAGGTGTTTCTGACTTTAACAACACTTATCCTGCCTTCTCTGGATTTTCCAGTACCAATATAAATATACTCTGAACGGTCTCGCTGTGTATGAGTAACATTTCCACATTACTTTTGGCTCACTTTGGCTATGGACCAGCAGACTCCCCGTCTCTCGGGGATGACTTCTTTCCCAGCAAACTGTAACTACATGTTTACTGTTGCTATGGAAACGTCCGTGCTACTTGACGTCAGTCCCGGAGCTTCCCCTCCCTTATGCAATGTTTTACAAGGATTCCTTAAGAAGGGGGGGATTATCTGAGATGTGGAGAGGTTTGGATTGGAAAGTCAGAGCGTGTGTGTGTGTGTGTGTGTGTGTGTGTGTGTGTGTGTGTGTGTGTGTGTGTGTGTGTGTGTGTGTGTGTGTTGCTCAGTTTCCTGTGTGTTTGTTAAGTGATTAGATATCTACCTGCTGCTGGTCTTGACAGACTGAACAAGCTGGTCTGATCCAGTTTGACTGATGCCGGTCAGCGTGACGCCTTCCGATGGCTTCTTCTTTTCTCGCCTGCTGAGTGTTCTGTTCAGGTCTATGGACCAGTCCTGATAGACACACACAGACACACACACACATATTACTGTTAGACATTCCACCTGTGACTGTGCCAACTGACTTTGACTTTGAAAGCGGAGGGAGAACATCACAGGCACTGCAATATAAACACACACACACACTTTATCACACAATCCAACAATCTGTGAAACATTTCCCAGACTGTGGCACCAAATCTGGACTTTGAAACTGTACATGCACATGTGTGTTTATACAATACTGTGCAAACCTCCTGATAAAGAGATGAGAGAGAAAAACATGTACAGAATCCATCACCTGTTGAAAGAAACACAGCACCAAGGGATCTCCCCTCCACCAGAGGCCAACCAGGGAGAGTGAGCCCAAAAAAACGTGTCTTTTATTTATAAATTCAGTTGTAAATGTTGCTCAAAAGCATCATGTCTGGTTCCATCGCTCTATTTTTATAATGGTGAACTACCCAGTTACCCGTGGTGCTTGAAATCCATTTTAACCATTGAAGTGGCCCTGCACCACTTCACCCTGCAGACCTCCTCATCCCTTATACCACTGCTCGTACAATTTGATCTGCTAAGATGTTGCTTAGGTAATGGGGCTAAAAATGAATTTCCATAATCCAGACAGCAGTCTCATATATATAAATTATATATAATATATAACAATAGTAAGTGTGACCTCCAAGCTTTCCAAAGGGCTCGTCTGACTGCTCTGATTTCTCAGGCCTCTCAAATTTAAAAGATCAAAGTTGTTCCGGTCTGGCCGACGACCTGAGACTCTGAGACGCTGCTGAGCTGATGTTCTTCTCCACATGGAGAGCACTCATGATTGAGGAGGGTCACTGAGGGGTCAGAGTTCAAATGTGAACAACAACAAGCTGCGAAAATAGTGGTATAGATTCGAGGATGTTTGACATCCAGGAAAAGCTACGTAAACTTCCCTTAGTTAACAGGAGAAGAGGCTGGAGAGTGGATGCAGGTTACGCCAAACATTTTCATAAACATACAGAACTATGGCAGAGACGGGGGTGTCTGTGTACAGTGCACTATGATTTGCCTTTTATATCTTATATAATTCTCTGGACTTTGAATTACAAGATACAAACACAACCACCTCAAACACACACAAATGGAAGCAGTAAGTGGTGAGTGTGTTAGTGCTCTATAAAAAAAAAAAACACGATCTCCCCCCTCCCATGGCTGCTGTGACAGAACAGCCCTCCCATGCAGAACTCACTACAATGAACCTTCTCTTAAAGGAGCGAGGATGGGACCAGTCCAAATTCTGTCAGACACGGGAAAGGGAAGCAGGTGTAAAAAAAGGGTTAATGCAAAAAACAATTTCTAATCCTGAAACTGTGGAGGTACAAACTACAAGCTGCAAAAAATGTTAGTTTGGGGATGCAGCAACAAAAACCCAACTGATTTATCTTTCACAGACAGTATCTGCATATATTTTATGCAGAAAAATGGGGATATTAAATAAACAATGCAGAAAAGAAGGTTATATTTTACATCAAGTTCTATGTATTTGATTATATTTGTGTTTTCTTCGTATTTAAAGTTATTTATAATTAAAGGTTATGGTTTAACTGTAAAATATCTTTTATTTCCTCGTTTGATAATCACATTTTAGGATTTTTTTGTAAATATAGATCCACTGATATTTCACTACTGGGGATTTTTACTTTCTAATATCAGTATCTGCATTAGCTCCCCAAAACCCATATTGTTCTGGCTCGAGAAGTAATAACCTTAATCAGCAAATTACTTCAGGAATTACTTCAGCTTGTTAAAACAACTTAAAACAGCTAAATGACAACAGCCAGTAGCTTGTACAAGCAACTAACCTTTTATCATGCATGTTGTTTTTGACAGCCTATTAGTTTCTTGTGCACATCTACAGCGTTGAGGCTTATGTTTGAGTATATTTTTGACAGAAATGAGATTTAATCCTCTTTGTCAAAAAAGTCTTGCAAGAGCCAAGCAGTAATAATGATGGAAGTTGTAAACGGGGGCCTCACTGGAACAGTCATACCTGCAAGAACACTCACAGCAGCTTCATAAATTATGGCACAGAAAGCACATGCAGCACATTTTGGCCTTTCCTTCCTTCTTTCATTTTTCACCTCCTGACATAACATCGCTCTCACTGCCACCCCCCCCTGACAGCCACTTCTGCTGCCAAACAGCACACTTCAGCGACAAAGCTGACACCAGGCCATAACTCCAGCTTGGGATCAATGCACATGGAAAATAAAACTATAGCAGTGCTCCGCTTGAAGATTCCTTCTCTCAACACTGTTAAGTTTGTCTTCTCCTTCTGACTGATGCTTCTCACAGTTGGGCCACTCAGAGCACCAATGGTCCTTAAGAGGACACAGTAGGCATCTCCAGATAAATAAGGACTTCACTCTTAAGTACCCTACTAAATAATAGATAAAGACTATTACTATGTGTATTCATCTTTTGAAGTCAGCAGCAACAACAATCCTTCCTTAAGAGTACTTCAGGATCATAACCTGGTGTGTGTCTGTCTCTAGATGATCCACATTCATTCTTCCCCTCTCATGAACTTACCTCAAACTGGGGCCAGTTCATTGGCATGGCTGGGCCGTGATTGGACCGGAACCATTTCAAGTCCTCTTCAGCGTCAGTGGCTGAGATTGTGTCTTCCATCGTCTGGTAGATCGTCTGGAATCTGACGGCACAGAACAGGAAGTACATTATTTTCTGAGCGTTTAATTAAATCTTTGACGGACTTGGTTACTTGGGACAGACTGACTTGTGATTGGTTGAGAGGTCCAGGTGCTGTTTAACCTCCAGCAGCAACTCTCTGAAGAAGCTGATGCGTTTGTCTTCAAACTGCTGCCACTGCTCAAACACCTGCTCCATGTTCTCCATGTACTGAGGGGTCACCTTGTCCAGCTCTTCAAGGGATTTATCATAGCGTTCTTTAGTCTGGACGTCAAGAAGGGACAACGAGATTACAATTAAAACATGAATTTGTATTTGAAAGGAAAATTAAAAAGAGAATTTTACTTTCTCATCCCACTGTACGGAAAGTCTTACCTTCTGCACCTCCTGCTGACACTTCTCCACCTTCTCCTGGAGCTTCTTCTGCGCTTCAGGGTTGTTGTTGCTCTCTAGTTTGCTGTTTGTCTCCCTGCTGGCCGCCAGCTTCTCCTCTTTGCAGGCGGAATGATAAGTTTTCTTCATCGTCTCCACCTGTGGATTCCAATAAATATCTTTAATATCAACACAAATGATTAGATAACCAAGTACTTTATCTGTTCTAGGAAAGAGCTAATGCTCAGACAGACAAGAATAGAGGAAGCAAACTCATCCAGCCTGATTCTATTTATGAAACGTCGGGTAGTACAGTCTGACTTTGGGCCGAGGCCCGAGCAGACATGTCAGATCTGGTATTAACATCCGTCGTGAGAGGTCCAATGACAAACGGACAGGGCTTATTTAATCTGTTCACATCTGGTATTAAACTACTTCCTGAATGTGTGACCACATGTGATCAGATCTTACTTCCCCCCTTTAATCGCAAATACACACTACATTCATAATTTCTGTTCAAGAAGACCAAATTATATTGTGTGTTTGATTATACAGCCTGTTGCATGTGTTGGCAGAGAGAGAGAGATTTAAATCATTAGGTGGTGGTTCATGTTGATATTGTGGCCACAAACAATTAACGTATGGTAATTGAAGAGTTTAAATAAAAGTCAGATTCATTGTGAAACTGTAGAGAATCAGCTGAGTAGGCGTTCACACAGCGAAAAGAATGATAAATGGACAGAATGTATATAGCGCTTTTCCAGTCTTCCTGACTAGTCACATTCACACACATTCATACAGTGGTTCTATACACAGCGCTTTTTATATCACATACCATTCATACACTGTCAGCAGAGCCGTCAAGGGCAATTAGCTCAAGGACATTTTGGCATGCAGACTGGAGGAGTGGGGGATCGAACCTCCGACCTTCTGTTAGACCTTATCTCAACCTACTGAGCCACAGCCGTCACAGAATGTGGCCCCATGCATCTCTGATCTTCTCAGAATCTGGTCCGAGGGATCAGATCTCAGGACGCATATGGATGTTTTCAGACCAGGACTTAGCACTGACCACTTGGGATCTGATCACTCAGGACTGATGTTGTTACCAGCTCTGAACAGGGTCTTAGGAAACAAGCCTGCACAACTCTTTCTTCTCTTTAATTTGCTCAAACCGTCAGTCATGTGTTCCTCTATTTGTGTGAGTGTAAAGGCCGGTCCTCTAATATAAAGTTCCAACACTGGCTGTCATTCTGAATGTATGTACTCCCTTAATATTGACATTCTGCCTATGTCACCCATGTCAGCCCCTAATTTTCTAGACCAGTTAATTACTCTCATTTCCTCTCTGCCCTCCACCTCTTGTCCGCGTCTATACAGTGGATCAATAAGTCACTATGGCTGCGACACTGCATTGTTCTGTATCTGCTCAGTGAAAAGGCCAGGATGTCACAACCCCTCTGGTGACATCACTCACACAGGAAACAGGGGGGAAAAGAGCCTGAAGGTTACAAAAATGTTCAGCGGCTTTGAACACACAGATATTTGCTTGTACATGTGTATATGAGCCTGCACAGAAACATAAAGGAGCGTGAGTGCTGCCGAGTAAACAGGCTGCCAAAGTGAATGCACTAGTAGGAAATACATGGAGCTTATTTTGAACTAAGAGGTGACAGTGGCCTTGGGGCTTCCTTCCTTTCCACTGACAATCAAAGTCAGACAGGATAACTGGCTGCCACCTCGGCACAATGTGACTGATGTTTGGCAGGAGCTTCAGGTTCATGAGCAGCACTTAGAGGCTTCAAATGTCCCTGTGCGTGTTTGTTGTTTAGTAAGCAGGTAGTCATGGAGAGAAAAGAGACAATGATGTGTCAGTAATATTGAATCATGTGAAGTGAATGGTAAAATTGACGTTAACGGCTTTAATCAGTGAGGTGAGAAATTACTTGCTTAGAAGTTTATAGTTTGCAACTCAAATGGAATATTTGTTATATATTTACCGACTTCCTCAGGAATAATTTATTGATCTCGATATCAATAAATCTGGCATATTCAGAGTACTGATATCTATGAGTGGGTGCAATTTGGTGCAGCTTTAAGCTACGGATACATAAAGACCAGGTCCAATGTCAGATGAGACCTGAGCCTCTCATTCCTGACATCATCGTTTTGAGACGTGTGACTGATGAAATGAATCATGATTCATTGAAATACTTGCAGGAAAGATGAAATGCTTCGTAGTTTGTTTTTATGTATATTAGCACTTTTAGTCTGCAAACATGTTTGACCAAAGTTTGAAGAAATCCGCACCTCTTTGAGTTTCTTGGCCCAGGGTTTCTGAGCCTTGCGGAAGCCGTCCTCAGCCTCTTTACTCTCTTTAAAGCCGCCAATCATCTGTTTGTGGTAAGAGTCTCGCTGCCAGTTCTTCAGTTTCTCGTAGTCTTCTCCCATCAGCGCTGCTTTCACCTCCATGTGGAGCTCGCTCACCTTCTCCGCCTCCGTGCACAGAGCTGACCAAGCCCGCTCCAATGTACCATACTGAGGACCTGAGAAAGAGTTATTCACCCGTCAGTATTTGGACATTGACGTAAATGCATCAATAATAATTGCATTAGCACAATGTAGCGCATCGTGCCTAAGAGAGTGAAGAACACAATCACATTTTGATGTTTATGTTATATAGAGAATTGGATTAAAAGCATTTTTACTTATGTACCTTTATCTACGAGTTGCCGCCAACGTTTGCCCCATTCTGAGAGCTGCTGTGCGTACGACTTTTCAATACGTGCCCGCTCATGGAGACAGTTCATCAGGTCATTACAGAGCCGGTTGCCATCGTCTACCCGTCTCACTGTTCGCTTGTAGTTGCCGACCTGAGGAACCAGGAACAGAGACAGAGACAGAGAGGTGAGAAAGGGAAGTAGAACATCCGTGGGAAATGTGGACGTGCAGAGGAAGTTATGTTGTCTCACCTCCCAGAAGCTATCACTGGAGACATCGATCATGGAGTCGTCGTAGGAGCCCGACATCGCTGCTGCCTTAAGTTACTCTCAGTTTGTAGGGCCTGGAAAAATAAAAACATAAACTTAGGTGAATGTGATAAATACTACGTCACCACTGAGTCAAAGACAAACAACTACATGGAATATCTGCATCTACAAACAATCACTTCAAGAGCAAAATGTCATAACAGTGAATGTTGTTTCACTGTTTATCTTGTTTGTTCAAGTTCTGTTTAAAAACACCAGGAGTTACGCTGACATTCAAGAAAGTTAAATATGTTAAACAAAGAAGAAGAGAGACATCTTTTTAGCGCATTGATCTCTGGATCTCTGTATCTCTGTGTGTGTGTGTGTGTGTGTGTGTGTGTGTGTGTGTGTGTGTGTGTGTGTGTGTGTGTGTGTGTGTGTGTGTGTGTGTGTGTGTGTGTGTGTGTGTACTATGAAACCTACAGCATCAAACCAACAGTGATAAGAGGAGTGATATGGAGAGTGGAAGAAATGGAAAGGAAGAGAAAGTGTGTGAAGTGGTTTGATAACGGAGGCAGCAGGTGGGTGTTTTCATCCATTTTTAATCAACTCATCACATTCAACACGGGACAAAATCAATCCACAGTGGTTGTTGGCAGCAGCAGCACAGTCTCAGCTGAACTACAGAAGTGTGTGTGTGTGTGTGTGTGTGTGTGTGTGTGTGTGTGTGTGTGTGTGTGTGTGTGTGTGTGTGTGTGTGTGTGTGTGTGTCTGACAGCTAGATAGAAAAAGAGACTGCACACAGTGGGCAGCTTCCGTATCCGTCTCAATGCTTCCACAGACAGTCCTCTGTTACTCTCCTCTCCCCCCTCCTCTGTCCTCACATCCATTTCAAACCCAACATCCCCCCCAAACAGTCTCTCTTTATTTATCCCCTCATTCCTCCCCTCCATCCTCTTCCTCTGCCCATTTTCTCATTCCTCTCCTCCTCATCTTCAGACTGGAGCCTCTTCTCCTCTCTAGTATCTCTTGCAACTAAATACATTCAGACCTTGGTTACGTGCAGCTGACACATACTGACAAAGACTGTGTGTGTGTGTGTGTGTGTGTGTGTGTGTGTGTGTATATATATATATAAAATTCACATATACAGTATATTTATAGTTACGATTTTCTTAATGGTTGCTTGCAGCTAAAACTATTTTTCTTGTTTTAAAAATAATCACAATTAAATATACTTATGACCGCGTGTTTTTTGCATTTAAATGTGATTCATGACAAAATTCCCCATCTCTAATTTGGAGCGGTCCACTTGTGATCAGAAGATGCATTGTGTGTGTGTGTGTGTGTGTGTGTGTGTGTGTGTGTGTGTGTGTGTGTGTGTGTGTGTGTGTGTGTTGGTCAATGGTTAGTGGCCCGTGGCCCTCGAGGGCAGCATTTGGACAGAGGGTAGTATTGTGGTCACCACAGGATGAGGAGGCGAAGGAACAATCCTCCCTTTAACTGTATTGCTAGTTTACAATCAGGTCAGTCACACAACCAAACACACACAAAGCCACAACCACAAAAACTGATGTTTTCTGTCATATTTCCAGAGAAAACTTGATTATCATTTTTACAAGACGGAAGCTTAAAATTTAATATTGATCAAATAAACGATCAAAACCATAATCTGAGAAGAAAGGGAGTCAGGGGACCGTTTAATGTGATCATAACCTTTTGTCAATTAATTATTTGCCATAGAAAACAGTTAATATCATATTAATCAAGCTGTATTTGTGTCTATGATTTCAGTATTTATATTTTGTGTATCAGAGTTGAAATCCTTTTGAATCAAAGAAGCTTTTGGCCACAAACACACACACACACACACACAAAGCACATACAGGACTGTACTATGCATAAATACTCCTGTGTGCTTTTATAAGCGAAAGAGACACAAGTCCAGAAATGATGACAAAAGATCATGTCTGAGTATGAAGATCACACTTTGTCCACACAGTTTTTTTCATCTTGCAGCAGCTGTCCATATTCATCATTCACCGATCACTACTGCAGCACCAGAGAGGGACACATGGAGCGAGCCGCAAATATCTGCTCTAAACATGGCAACAAGTGCTTCGCTGCTTCAGAGAAACCTCCACAAGCTCGACAACACAATCACAACAGTGGGATTTACAGCGTGTGACAACTTTAGTATGAACAAGTTCCTCCTTTGACACACAAGGAAGAGCTGAGAGATCACACAACACATATGAACAAATACCCAGTTACCGATGATATTACACACTCCACTTACACACAAAACATTTTGAGAAATGATCCTGTGATGTTGGTACAATGGAAATTTAGTTTTAGGGAATTTTCACGCTTGTAAGTCTGAAACAAGGTTTTAAGTTTTTGTTATATTTGGTTTCACATCGTGGTCGTTATCACCTGAATGGGCTGCGTCTACCTATACTTGACAATGATTGGTTTGTAGATGGGCGTGTGCGTCTGACGTCGGTGGTGTGTTGTCAATTTGGAGGGGAGTAACCTACTTCTCGCCAAATGAACGTCCTCCTCATTCAAACATTGGAGCGTGATGAAGACTGCAAGTAATCCTGCGAGCTGCTTCCTCTTCTTCTTCTATTGTTTAATGCCGTCTCAACTTCTTGCAATTGGTCAGAAAGTCCAAACTATGAAAAAAAATTGTGTTTTCCCACCATAAACGAACCGAGCCGTGGTTCAGTTTGTTCCGGATTGAGACCTCGTCCTTTGACCTAGACGCAGCTTCATTCTAATGACAAGATTTTAAAATTAGACTGATGAATGGAAAATGACCTTGCAAGCCAAAAACATCTACGATATCTACAACAATCTATTGGGAATTCCTTCAGCACAAAAGCTCTTTTCCCAGGTCCGATATAATCAAGAGCAAACAGGAACAAACGTCCGCACACCCTTGGCTCTCTAGGACATGTGTGGGGGGGCTGTGTTAAACAATTGTACATGGCTTGACCCAGAACTGTAAACAATGCTCTTGACTAAGCTGAGGTCTGAAGTCCACTCAATCTGTCACTCAGCAGGAGAACGCTGATATAATTCCACACTCTGCCACATGGGAATGAAGAGAATATGTAAACAACGCTAAATGGATAAACTGCTATTTAACTTTGTCTTATTGTCATGTAAATAAGCAGCGAGAAATAATTACACGGGACAATCTGTCTTGGCAACAAACGCATGATTCCATCAAGGCTGCAGAGAACCTGTGTGAATGTGGGTCCTTATGATTACAGTCTTTGAGATTACGTAATCAAACACAACAATGATATCCACTAACAGCTGATAAGTAAATGTACTGAGCACACAGGAATCTGGCTGCTGAGAACGGTCTCAAGATAGAAGTGAGCAAATGCATTCCTCAGTGCTGCCATGCCTAAACTGAACCTTGGCATTAGGAGCAAGTTCCCATACTCTCATTATCCATCTCACCCATTTATCAAATACATTTTTTTTAAAGTAGAAGGTGTCCTGTGATAATTAGTGAATGGTAGAGAGAGAGCAGCAGCTGCCTGCAGCCAGTCAAAAAGGGGAGGAGATGCACAGAGTGAGACAGCAAAAGGAAAAGGTGACTCGCGTGTTATTAAAAGCACATGAACGCTGAACTTGAGTCACTACGAAGCAACAGACACGAGATCCAAGTGTCCTTTCCCAGCTGGTGCAAGGAGGGAGCAATTCGAAGGAGATGACGACGACTGAATTAAAAAGGAAGAAATCATAGACGGTATAACAAGAAGGACGAAATGAAGCTGAACCGTCTCGTTTGCCACTAGAATGTCGATACCTGACCATTTTGAAATGATATTCAGGTTCAGGTGGGGTTTTTCCAGGCAACAATGCCAGGCTATCTAGTATCTAGATCTGCCTGTCAGGTTTCGGGTTGGGCTCAGCCAATTATCTCTCAGTTAGGGTAGTTCTTATCACACTGGTGTTTTTTCAAGTGTTTGGTATTTATTAGTTAATTAATGCAATAAAAATGGGGTCAGAGGAAGAAGGAGACACGTCGATGCAAGAGAGGGGCTGAGCTAACTGTTGGACAGATGGCAGGACGAATACATCCTTGTGTACAGGAACATATTCTTTCCCACAAACCAGCAGCGAGCTGTCTATTCACGCCATGTTTATATTTCTCAAGGTTCTCTGGGGGTCGTCACACAGAAACAGTGTCAGGATCAGGAACTAAGCAGAGCAGCAGGAAACAACAGGATACACGACCAAAGAGATGAGAGCAAACACAGCTGACCAGCCTTAAAGTCTGTGTGTGTGTGTTTCTATTGATGGGTGAAAAATATAATCAGAGCACGTACAGACCAACCTGAGCCGTCACACACTGCACATGCACTTTATAAATGACCACTTCTGAACCAGGAAGAATCATGTTTGTTAGATAAGTGAGATTAAGTTGTATAAACTTCAGTGGAATCAAACCCGTCACAGCACAGTCTTATCAGTGTGTGTAGCAAGGACATCGCCATGTTAATGTCACACAATCTAAAAAGATTCATTCTGCCTCTGTTTGCTGCTGGAGAGGGGAAACATGCGCAGTAAGCAAAACTACACTGGGGGCTACTGTCACGTCATATTGTGTTTCCTGCTAAATACTGAAACCTCCAAGTCCCGTCCACGCAACCAAGAGCACACGGTGTACACATTTAAAAGAAAAACATCACTTCCTTTGCCTGAGTAATCATAACTATATTACATAGAGATAGACCAGACCCATTTTCAAACTCCACCTTCATTTTGATCTTAACCACATACCCGGAAGTTTCGTGACTGTACCTTGCACGGTTATGACGCCATCGTGGTGACAGAATCTGTCAACAGAAAGACGGACAAACGGACGGACTCTCAGGCAGACGCATGGACAAACAAAAAGACAGAGACTGATAAACACCTGTACTCTGTTGTAATTCCTGCTACAGTAAGTATCTCTAGGATCTAATTTTGCAATAATGACACACACTACCAATACCAGCCCTGCTGTTCATGAACATTTCAGGAAGACAGAGTGATTACATAAGAACTGAAAGCTTACTATGTTCTGCGTTGCCAAATTAAAATTGCTAACCGCAGGTGATATTTTATTTTTTCTAGTATGTTTCCATTTCCTTCTTTTGTTGCATTAAACGCCTGCAATACCTCACAGACGGAGGGGGGAGTGCGGCTGAGCTGATCTATCCCTTCAATATTGCAATTCCACAGCAGGACGTTGCTAAATCCCGACTGAGCTGCGAGAGAAAAAATAATACAGTCATTCCTTCGCTTCCTCAAGCTTGAAGGTCAGAAGTTTCCACGGCCACTGCAGGTCACGGCCTTGATTTTATTTCCCTGTCAGTCAATCACCTCTGCCCTCTTTCCTCATGTGAGCTCAACAGCTGCATGCGACTGCTGAACTCACAAGAATATGGCCTCTTAAATGTAGAGTCTCTCCATTACAGACCCACACCCACACCCAGAGCTTTATTCCACAGTCAAGTGAATCAAAACATAAGACAATGAAACCGTTGGTCCATCAACACCAGTGTCAACTCTAGCTGAGGAATGACTGACCAGTCCGCCTGCTCCAAAACCTTTTCTCTGTGGTCAGGGGGAAACAATGGCATTTGTTCCACACTTTCAGGTATTTTCCACTGGAACCGCCTGCTGCGCGGAGAAGAACATAATGGAGGGAAATTCAGTATTACATGACAGGGAAGAGGAGATCCTTGCGTCAACGGCAGGCAAATTCTCATGTGGTGCATTTAAAGCTGCAGCAGACGTTTCAGGAAAGTGCGATGAAAGCAAGTTCATCAGCTTTTGACCTTTAGAAGTTGTGTTCTGTCCACATCAGAGATTCTCGATACGAAAACAATAATCACAGAGGACCAGTATGTTCAAAGTGTTGACAAAAACCAGAGGACCTGGGAATAAAGGATGCAGCCATTTTCATTATGGACTGGTGCTTATTTTCTTGATTGATAATTCCAGTTATGATTTCCTTGAATCCAAGCACCTGTATCGACAGGACCACGATACCACGGCGCCATCCCCCACTACTGCACAGACGCTCCAAAAAATAACGTCATCGGCTCAAGATGGCAGCGTTCGTATGTTGGATATTTTGGCTTCATCTCTGAATAGTGGGAGGAAGTGGAAAGGCGTCGACCATCTTTATACACGGCCCAATGGTCTCAGCTGTGAAAGCACATTTAGCAATTTTGAAGAGTCCGATTTGTGATGAATTTAGTGGTGAATCGAAATCAGTCTTTCTTGTTTCTAATCCCTTTCACAGAGGGAGTTCCAGTTTATTTATACCGACAGGACACAGCTCTGCAAGACTAATACACCAACACAGATCCTTAACTGGAGAGCAGCCTAAACTGGAACACCTATTCTAACTTTAACTCGGTTGAATACCCACACCCACTTTTAAAAAAGGGAACCAGCGGCTTTTTTCACGTGGGCTTTCACTACTGCTTTACCCTGACAACACTATGCCTCATACAAACACAAACCACACACACATATAAAACACCCCCACCTTTCTTAATGTCACTCCTCCATGACTGATAACTTCCAGTGATTCATTCATTACAATACGATGAGTTCTGGCCCCCAGGTTTCTCTGTTCCCTGTGATTAATGACCTCGTGTTGATAAGGATCTCACTGTAAAACGCAACGAAGTGACTGAGTCTAATAAGTCAGGTACTAACACACCTTTGTGTGGATGGAACTTGATTTGAATGACCAGGAGAGTGGACTTGGCGGCCCTGGAGCAGATCACAGCCCTGAGCAGATCACAGCCCTGAGCAGCAGATCACAGCCCTGAGCAGCAGAGTCTGAGGAGCAGCTGAGAAGTGGACTTGTATGTATGTTGTCATGTAGGCATGTGCAGGACGGCACGACGCGGACGTTATCTATACCCGGGTGAGCTGCCCCACCCTTTATCACTCCAGGCAACGAAACATGAGTGTCTCCCGGCGGAAAGACAGCTGGGCTAAAAGAAACCTCTCCAGGAATTAACCCGGGTCAGGACAACCTTAAACCCACCATTAATCACAAAGGTGGTTTGTTAACTGCGAACCTGTCGGTGCTAGCTTCCATCTGAGGAACTTTTTTAATTCCAACCCGAAACACCCGCGTAACCCAAACCAAGTTCCAGTGAATCAATGTGGAACTAGTCACACTGTATTTCCACACTTTAACTCGTGTGGTAAATATCTCCAGGTCCGAACAGCATCGAACCGAGGGTAAGTTAGTGAACTTTAACGTTAGCTCACTAGCTTTACTGGTAGCGAATTAGCCGCTGCCCCCCTGAAGTACATGGGGGGGAAAAAAGTTTAAATTGTACAATTCAAAAGCCTCAGTGTGAACGTACCTGGGTTTATTGTATTCCTCCGGACGGTTCGGGTTCAGCTGAAGAACTGTTTCTCGTCTCGGTGCCGCGTAAAGACTCGTTTTGGGTCGTTTTCTCCGCTCGGCAGCGGAACCACCGATCGACTGACTGACACCAGCGTCATTTAGCGTAGGTGACGGCCACACCGCACATCCTGTATGGATTTTCAGAATAAAACCGAGGAGGGGCAGGCTGCGTTTTGTTTCTACATCAAAGGAGGAAATTGGGAAGAAACTTAAAGAACCACTTTTAGGACCTTTGTTCTTTTATTTGTATTCTGAGGTTAATTGTTTCCTTTTGATATGCTTCTTCTATTGTCTACCTTTCATGTATTCAACTTTTAACTTGAAACTGTCTATATGTATTATCACTGTTAATTATATTTGCTGCAACATAAAGGGATAGCTCATCCAAAAATGAAAACTCACTCATCATCTACTCACTGCCATGCCGATGGAGGTGGTGGGTGAAGTGTTTGAGTCCACAAAACACTTTTGGAGTTTCAGGGGTAAACAGCGTTGCGGCCAAATCCAAAACAAGTAAAGTTAATGGTGACCATTTCTTCAAACGTGAAAAAACTATCATGCTGGAGTATGTGCTCGTGTGGAGTCATCCAAGTGTCTGTAAGCCCTGACATTCAAATTCAACTCAAAACAGCGTCATTTACACTGTGTTTTAAGCCTTAAACTCCTCTGATATCCTCCTCCTACTGCTGCAGTTCTCTGAAGAATTGGTCCCCATTTACTTTAATGTGTTTTGGGGACTCAAACACTTCACCCACACCTCCTAGTGGTGAGTAGAAAATGAGTGAATTCAGAATATATCTTTTTTTAATACTTTTTATATTTTTTATTTATACTTTCACACACACACCACAGAAAATTCCTTGTATGTGTAAACCTACTTGGCAATAAACCCTGATTCTGATATCTGAGAGTATTTTTTGCAGTAATAGCCATTTATTTTATTTAACTTTACATGACTGAGCTATAATTTAATATAACTTATCTAAATATAACATCAGCTAAAACCAAACAACATAAAATCCTGTTTGGTAATTTGAATAATTCTGTTTAAAAACAATAACTGGCATGATTGTTCTCCAATGTCAAGGAAGTATCAAAACTTTTACTTTGATAAACAGACTTCCTGATCTTTCAGTCTATTGCAGACTATTTGCAAACTATGAAGAGGCCCGCCTGTCTGACGTCACACCCCTTGGGCAATTTCATCCAGAGGACCCTGAGTGGTTCCCAACAGGGGGTCTGAGGACCTGAAGGGGCCCTGGAGAATCTTTTCTGGCTGTAAAATGAGTAAATGAGGAGTCAAATGAGGGTCAGGTAGATTTCTCTTATAAAGTCATCAGAGAAAGATTTGGGAGGATTTATTGCTTTTCAGCTCATTTCACTTCACGTAAGGCAAATCTATGAAACCCCCTCAGGTCTTGATGATGATGTTTGTCACATCATTAATTTACCAAATGTATTGTTTTTGATTTCTTCTTGTGATTATTTGTTAATAAAAGTCAAAACCAGATTAATTAACCTTCAAATACTCATTATATGCACACAGCAGAACATTGGTATAGTTCAATAAGAAACCCATAACTAATTGCTAATTAAATGTAAATAAGTAAGGATGTGTCAGGTTAATATTACTTGAATAAAACCGGTTTAAAACTATATTTTGGTTTGAAAATGTAATGTCACGATGAAGGACCTGCTAAGGAAGTTATTAAGTTAAAATTTTAATAATAATAGTTACCTATGGCAGCCAAGTTCACAATTTATATCATAGCTCTATATAAAATATAGTAAACCTGGCACATGTTTAGGTGCAAACTAAACTAATTATCTGAAAGTGAGTCTCCTAAAACAAATTGAAAGTCACAGAGATTGATAAAGAAAAAAGACACAAATGCCTTTTTAGAAATAAGTTTAAACCGTCTCTTGCACATATATATATATATAGAGAGACACTTTTACTCAAGCAGAAGCCATTAACTTTTTAAACATGACCAGATATTTATAGACACTGTTATATCTACAGCTGTATATTTGAATTTCTATTTTATCTTCATCAGTTGCAGTCTAACAGGATGTAAGAACTGCCCCCAACTTAAAAAAGATTCTTGCTAATCAATGAGGTTTAAATGCATCAAAACGTTCTTAAAGGGCCACTACACCCATATATCCCCACATACCCCTGATTTAAATGTAAAAACGTGTGTAGGCAGCACCAATATGGATATTTTATTGAAAGCAAGACAAAAAATGAAAATGAATTGAAATGATAAATGTGTCATACAGAGGAATGTCATTATGCTTTTATCTCACTGTCCAGCAATGACTGACACAGATCAGATGGCTACAGGGGAATTTAGTAGGAAATAATAGATCAACACACATGTGACTTACTGTATTTGCCTTGTTCTTGCAGGAACAAGGAGAAAACCACTTTCAAGGTACTACTAATACAAAAGCAAACATCAGAATAGATTTCAATCATAGACTGTAAATAAAGATGTACGACATGACAGCTCCACGAAAGTGAAGCCAAAATGTCTCGATCGCCACCTGGTGGCTGGCTGCAGTGTAGGTCATAAACCCCGCCTCCTCCATGTTAGCAGACAGGACATGGACACCGGAAGTACACTTCTCTAAGATGGTTTCAGTGATTTTAAATAGTTCTTATCACACTGATTTTTGTTAAAGTGTTCATTTGTCCGGAACTCCAAATGGCTCCAAATGACGTCATAGGCACAAGATGGCAGTGATCATATCCGGGATATTTTGTCTTCATTTCTGGAGAGTGGGAGGAAGTGGAAACGCGTCGTCCATCTTTATATACAGTCTATGGTTTGATTGGTACTGTTCCAGCATTAACATTAGACTGTTGCATTGTAATACTGAAATAAGATGACATATCTTGCAGTTATTTCTCAATACTGTTAAGCCCAACATTAGTAAAAAAAATAAATATGGACGTTTATTAATCATCACTGATTCAATATTTCAGCCTCTGCAGGAAAAATGCAGATTTATATTTAACATAAATGTGAAAATATGCAGCAGTCCAACTCAAAATGCATAATGGGATATCTTTAAATAAAGTGATAAAGTGCAACAAGGTTCAGCACTGAATACAATCTATCTTAAAGCGCCCCCTACCCCGCGCGAAAAGATAATGAACAAATAAAAAATTATTAAATTCATCTATTTAAGGGTCATTATACATTTTCTTTCTGTAAATTCTATCTATCTAAGTATCATCTGCCTATCAATAAATCATATCTAAAACATCTGTATTTCCATTCACCTTATCTCACAGAGCTCCTTCATTTTAGCATCTGTTTGGTGAGTCGAGTTAAGATGTCAGTGCTCAGTAATCATGCATAGCTCACGTTGTTAATTCTTCTTGCTCACGCTGGATTTTCGTACTTTGTTTTCCAACTGGCAAAACTTTTTTTTTACTTTGTGTAACTGCCACTTTTCTATTTGTGGCAGGTACCTGAAATCTCCAGCTGTCGGAGCCGTCTCATGAGGTTTCATTCAATATTTTCTTATATCAAAGCATTTTTTGGGTCATTTTTCCTTCTCTTTGTAAAGAGCTTGGTCTGGGTCGAGACCTGTTGCTGTTTCAAGAGACCAAAACTTGTTCTGACCTCACTGAAACCACATACCATTATTTTTTTTACATTTCTGGTTACACATTGATAAGAACAGCCTCCAACCTTTAAACTCCAAATACAACATGACCTCATTGTTGATTTTCTCCCCTCCAGCAGTAGGGTTATTGCCCCCTGTGCCTCAGTCAGTCAGATGTGGAGAGAGAGAGAGAGAGAGAGAGAACAGTCCTCTATTGGATAGTTGGAGTAAAAAAAGTCTGGGTGGTCCTTTTTTGTATCCCCCATGCTGGACCCTGTAATATTGTACAGGAAGCCATTAAGAGTCAACAATATCACCTCATTTCCAGGTGGCGGCGGCGGGGCGAATGCCTGCACTCCCCTTGGATCCCTTTGACCCCAGCGACTGACCAGAGCGGCTCCGCAGGTCGCGCTCAGCATTCTCGCTCTGTGCCTGCTCCTCGTCGTACCTGGTAACACCGAGAAGGAGTTCGTCAGTGGAGTGATGCAGTACAGAAACACATGTGAGCGAGTTCCTGTTGCCACCTTTGTTTGCCTTTACATGGGGAACAAGAGGCTTAACGCTAACAATACCCCCCCCGGTAAGCACTAAGCAAACATTATCCTCTCAACCATTCAGAGTGGGCTATAGCCAAATGACCTCTGCCTAGATTTTGGAACAAGTCACATATGGCCTACCCCAGCCCTTCGATAGCTCAGTTGGTAGAGCGGAGGACTGTAGGTTGTAATACAAGGTATCCTTAGGTCGCTGGTTCAAATCCGGCTCGAAGGAGTGGCATTTTAACTATGCTAGCCACTCAACAGAGGATAATGTCAGTCAATCAACCACTGCAATATCTGAACGGATGTTTAAAGGCCCCAGATGACACATCTTGCTGATATTGGTGATGTGGCTACGCTTTGTATTCGCATTAAAGAATGACCATGTTAATTGATCCACTAATGCAACACGTCAACAGACGTTGATGGTCCCAAGAGGATCAATCCGACTATCGTTTTATCAATGGGTGTAAGTGTAACCTAAAATCCTCCACTATAACAGCTGTGCTCAACTCGAACAATACCCCCCCCCCGTTGAGCTAAGTACACATTATCTCCAAACAATTGAAAATGGGCCCTGGTAGTCAAAAGACCACTGCATGTATCTGAATGACATGTCCCTGAGTGGTGTATCCAACCCTTCGATAGCTCAGTTGGTAGAGCGGAGGACTGTAGTGGAGAAGAGAGGTATCCTTAGGTCGCTGGTTCAAATCCGGCTCGAAGGAATGGCATTTTAGCTGTGCCAGCCTGTCATGGACCCCAGTAGGCTACTAATATGCACTTTACTGTGTTTATGTGGGCGGGTATACACCAGCCTAATTTGGTGTGGTTGTATCGAACCCTGGAGCTTACCTTTTGTCCAGATATTCATAGTTCCCAGAGGATCAATCTTACAGTTACTTTTCCTATGAGGGTCAGGGTCAAGTCATCATTAATGCTCTAGCAGGCCTTCGATAGCTCAGCTGGAAGAGTGGAGGATTGTAGGGAATATACCAGGCATCCTTAGGTTGCAGCTTTAACTCCGGCCTGAAGGACTAATATTTAACCACATTACACAACAGTATCATTAAAAGCTGTGTGGCTTTAGTCATGGCAACGACAACTGATCCCCCACTTAAGTGCATACTGAAATATCTCATCAGCAATTAGAAGCCTGGCTATGCACCATTTCTACCTTCACCTCTATGAATCTGACTTTCCCTCGGGTACCACAAGGGCACTTGGAAAAGAGCACAGGCAGAAGGGTCGATGCCCTTGTGCTGAGCAGATGTTGAGCAGCTTGTTTTGACAGATGCTGCTTTTTCAAACTGGATGTACCCACTGAGTCATGGATCTCTGCCGCTGCCACAACAAAACTCTTCTGCTTCAACAGTGTGCCAAACATGACAAACATGTTTCCATTCCATTCATTAGCTGCTATCATTCTTGTAGCTTTGGAGGTCTGTCATAGTTACTACAACGCTCCACTCTACTGTGCTTAACTCCAACAACAGCCCCCTGGTGAGCACTAAGCACATATAAACCTCCCAACAATTGAGAATGGACCCTCCATTGACGAGCATGCATTGTGCAAAGTGTTCTCTCAATTTGTCGCCTGTAGAAAATTATCTTTGTCCCTTCGATAGCTCAGTTGGTAGAGCGGAGGACTGTAGTGAGAATAAAAGGTATCCTTAGGTCGCTGGTTCAAATCCGGCTCGAAGGAGTGACATTTTAACCAACACGATGTCAAATCAGCATTAAAAATACCACAAAAGACATTCCTTGTCCCCTGATGATTTCTCCTGCAAAGTCCCCAAATTTGTCCTCCAACAACACCATGACATTAACTTATAAGAACCCTATTCAAGTATCACAACATTCTTTGTCCCCGGAGGATGAATCGCAATACAATTGTTCTCCTGTCTATTCATATAACAATATCGCATTCAGGAGACATACTGGCCCCACAGTGCTTCATCCTGGTAGTCCTCAACTTTTGCTCTAGCTTTGATGTACAGAGTAGGACTGGTCTTATTTCAGATCCTGTATGCTGAACCATATGCAATGGGGTGCACAGTACAAAGTGTCCCAACAATTTGTCGTCTGTAAACTATCATATCCGTCCCTTCGATAGCTCAGTTGGTAGAGCGGAGGACTGTAGTGAGAATAAAAGGCATCCTTAGGTCGCTGGTTCAAATCCGGCTCGAAGGAGTGACATTTTAACCAGCACAATGTCAATTTAGCACTCAAAATACCACAAAAGACAATCCTGGTCCCCTGAGGATTTCTCCTGCAAAGTCCCTAATTTGTCCTCCAACAACACCATGACATTAACCTATAAGGCCCCTATTGAAATATCACAACATTCTTTGTCCCCAGAGGATGAATCGCAATACAATTGTTCTCCTGTTTATTCATATAACAATATCGCATTCAGGAGACATACTGGCCCCACAGTGCTTCATCCTGGTAGTCCTCAACTTTTGCTCTAGCTTTGATGTACAGAGTAGGACTGGTCTTATTTCAGATCCTGTATGCTGAACCATATGCAATGGAGTGCACAGTACAAAGTGTCCCAACAATTTTTGGTCTGTAAAATATCATATTTGTCCCTTCGATAGCTCAGTTGGTAGAGCGGAGGACTGTAGTGAGATTAAAAAGTATCCTTAGGTCGCTGGTTCAAATCCGGCTCGAAGGAGTGACATTTTAACCAGCACAATGTCAAATCAATGTCAAAATACCACAAAAGACATTCCTGGTCACCTGATGATTTCTCCTACAAAGTCCCCAATTTGTCCTCCAACAATACCATAACATTAACTGATAAGGCCGCTATTGAAATATCAAAACTTTATTCTTAGTCCCTGGAGGATGAATCGCAATACATTTGGTCCCCCATCTATTTATATACCCTTTATCTGGTCAAATGTTATTTTGACTACTGTTTAGTCCGCTATTCTTAAAATATAAGTCAGTCAATTCACCACTGGCATATCGCAATGGACATTCCTGGTCCCCAGATGATTTAACCCACTGACTTATCCTCCATAGAACCATAATGAGATTGCGTCTTTAGTTCCTTCTTGAAATATTGCAAAACTACTTGATGTATTGCTGTGATTTTAGGATTATTAGAATGAATTACAATGCATTTGATCTTCTGTCTTTCATCTGGTCAAAATGCAATTTTTTGACCTAAAGGGATAATTCGCCCAGAAATTGAAATTCACTCATTATCTACTAACCACTATGCCGATGGAGGGGTGGGTAAAGTGTCTCAGTCCACAAAACACTAGGAGTCTCAGGGGTACACAGCGTTGCAGCAGAATCCAATACAATTGAAGTAACTAGTGACGTAATAAAACAACACAAAAAATATAACATCTTCATACTGCTCGTGTGGTGTCATCCAAGTGTCCACAAGCCCAGACATTTAAATTCGATTGGAAATGGCATCATTTACACTGTGTTTTTAGCCGAAATGTCTTCAACGTCCGCTAGCTTAGCCACTTCTGGTGGTATATCAATATATCAGATACTGTATGTTGAACCATATGCAATGACAGTATGAGTACCCTCATAGCCTAACAAATTAGACCAAGATGTAGTTTTCTGAGAGCAGCAGAGAACTCAGTGATTCAGGTCAGCGTAAACTTGTTGAAAGAGATTGTGTTGCAATGTTGGACAATATGTTCCACTATGGACATAAATGTCACTCCTTCAAGCCGGAATTGAACCAGCGACCTAAGGATGCCTGGTAATTTCAACTACAGTCCTCCGCTCTACCAACTGAGCTATCGAAGGGTGCATAAATGCAAAAAACTGTATTTAAAAAAAAATGTTATTACACCGTAATAGATTTAATTTTACAGTGTAATAGAGAAAATATCTGTCTGACAAAAATATGAAGTAAAGGTTCAAGGTACTGGAAGAGAAAAAAAACTAATTATTGTTCTGCAGTAAAATCAGTCTGAACATTAATGTATTGGAATTAAAGAAGATCTGTAGCGATACATCTGGTGAATCAGTACAAAGACCAAGTCTTTTGTCTTCTGTGAATGAAACAAACACAAACATATATATTGCTGCTACTTGTCAACTACTCTTGAACTACATGGGTCAACAGGTGGTTAATTATTTACAGTTCAGCATAAACTTGTTGAGTCAGATTGTGTCCTTGTTTCAGGTGGTGGTGGACAACACTGTTAGAGTAAAAGATTCCTTCGAGCCGGATTTGAACCAGCGACCTAAGGATACCTGGTAATTCCACTACAGTCCTCCGCTCTACCAACTGAGCTATCGAAGGTTGGGAAACAGAGGAATGCACCCCCACTCAAAACAGCGAGCGTTCACTTTTGAGTGCTATATTTAGCTGCTGTGTTACCCTCTAGCTACGTTCAGTGTGTCTGAACGTAGCTGATGGATTTCGGTGTCACTCACAGGACTTGGTAGTTGCCCAGGGCCTCCCAGGGTGGGCTGCGGTTCCAGCGGCAGTCTGGGATTTCCCCGTTGGGCGTGACGATGTTGAGGGTGTCGTTGATGAGGTTGTACTTCAAGATGCGGTCATTGGCTGTGCTGGAGGTGAGCGAGGGAGACGCATTGACCTGAGGAGTACAGAGAAACAGAAAAATACATTTTATGTTAGAAGAGAAGGGGTTTTGCTTCTAAACACATGGACCTCCAGTTGAGAATTACTGCCCTGTCGTTGCTTGCCTCCGCCAACCAGTGCAGGCAGCATACTTTTTTTTAGCCCGACTCCCAAGAGGTCACTGTGACCTTTGTGAAGAAATTCTCTGAAGGCAGACTTGAAATATCATATTCAAGAGTTCTTATCAGGCAGGAAATGTAGCTGCAACTGTGCTACAACAGTTGGAACCAGTAAACTTATATGGGTGCTCAAAGAGAGATTAAGCAATTACTCTGAATTACTCTCAAAACATACACACACTTACTTCCTTGAGTACAAACACAAAGACTTCTTTACTCTATTGATACACCTTTTTAATGAGAGTTGACTACGAACACACATACCTTCACAACTATTGTAAGGTCAACCAGAAACAGAGCAAGTAGCAAGTAGCAGGACTAATGAATGACAGGGAGTGCTCCTGACAAGGTTTGTGGCACATGTTTGATCCGTCTGTCGCTGTGGAGCGTCCATGCCCTACAACCAACTGGGTGTCGACTAAAATAGATCAGATCGGTGTCTGTGAACAGGAATAGTTGAGACCTAGCCTGGAAACCCAGCAACTTCATTGTGCAGCTGTCAGGAGCGAGTGCAGTAAAAAGATGACAGCTTCTCAACAAGCAATATATTCAGTTAAAGAAACCAGAGAAAACAATGACAAAGGCCTCATATTTTTAGGAAAACACCAGCCAGCGATTAGCCTGTACCAGCCTGTATCACTTGGTTCACACACTGCGTTGGTTGCAATGTTTTACAACGGGTATAACCAGACTAGAATGGGTTAAAGAAACGCCCTCAGCACACAATTAAAGACACAGAGGCACACATCCAAACAGACACACACAAAGATCAACCTTAAGGCCATTTAAAATTGCTCAACCCAAAGTGGAGTCACTGTGCAAGCATGTTAAGTATTGGGCTTGGTGAAAATATGTAACTGTTGCCTTCAGGAACTGAGCAAAAACATGTTTTTATGGAGCAGAGCTTAATATTTACTCAAGTAAACCCTTTTTTATTTGAGTTTGTAGGTGTGTATATTTGCATAATAAACTCCTGTTAAATGACTCACCTCAATAAGCCACGGCTTCAGCTTGTCATCGATAATGATGTCATAGCCGTAACATTCAAAACAGTGCTTGTCATTGTTCATCACGGGCTGAGAGAAATAAGAGAGGGAGAACAAATTAGAGCAAGAAATTAAACAATTAGCGATTGTGATATACACACAGCAGCATGGGTATAGAGGCCTGAGAGGGGAAGTGGATTAGATCACTTAGAAGGAGAGTGTGTAGAAGTGTGTATTGCTATGACGTCAACCAGTGTGTGAGATAAACTGTCACATGAGTAAAAAGGGAACTTCTACATCACGTCTACTCACAGCCACAGCTTTCAGCGACTGCACCACAATCCAGTGGATCTGGTCAAAGAGTCTGCTTGTCACCTCCTTTCCTCTGGTGCTCTCCAGGTACAGACGTAGGTTGCTGACCGTCCACTTGCCTCCATGAACGTGGTTGTAGTCGTCCTGCATCAGAGACACACAGTGTAAATATGTGTTGGAATATCTTTTTTTTTTAATGGATGTCTGGTGTAAAAAAGATGCACAGATCAACTCTCAGAGGAAATCTTGTCACCTGGAATTCATTGGTGTCTTTGGATCTTTTAAGCAAAAGCTACATCATACTCTTTTTAGCTTAAAGGAGCAATCCAGTAATTTTACACATCAAAACAGTTGAATATATCTTCATTAGCTCTGAGGTGAGGTCTCCCGAAGGATGTTACGGCATCTGCTGCATGTTGAGACCCCTTTAAAATCCAATATAACCTTTTACTGGTCCCTGACAGTGATTAAAACAGGACCAGACACGTTACAGACTTACCCCGTGTTTCTGGATGGCCACGTTAGTGAGGTGGACAAACATGTTGTCCAGTTCACTCGTACTGGGCGTGTACTTCACTGTGCAGAACCGACAGAAGCCCAGCTTGTACCTGAAAGAGTGAAATCAAAAACTTCAATGTTATTTTAAGACAAAACGAGGAAAAACCTAGTGAGAAAACGTGTCATGTTTCAACTACAGCTGAATAGAAAACAGTCTGAAACATGCCATAGACATAATGTTAGATTAGTGAATGATGCTAGTAGCCAGGTCTTACATGTAGCATTTCAGAGGTCGATAGGTCGTCACCAAGACGTAGAGACGCAGGTCAAACTTTTTCCCTCCTATCAGCAGAGGATTATCAATGTACAGGGAGATCACATACGCTTCCTTACCACTAGAAGCTGCTACAAACCTGCGGCAAACAGCAAGACACCCAGCGTCAGCAAAAACCACAACCTCTGACCAAGCTGATGTTTTACAGGAATGATCATGAGCAGTTTCTGAAGTTTACCTGGAAATCCAATGCTCAAACAGTAGATTATACAGGTGTTAATGAGCATTTCATTTAAAAAGTGGAAATTTGATTTAAAACACGATGATTTGTGATAGTTCTGCCATTAAATAGAAAGAAAAAAAATGAGAAAATACAAAACAAAATGCATGTAGTGGCTGCAGCCTCGCATGTTAGTATGATGTCTTTGTTAACTCACGTGGAGGTGCGGCTGTCTCTGGACCACTTCTTTATCTGGGACAGTTTGTTAATGAGGAAGATGCCTTTGCCCTGGGCCTTCCCACAGGGCTTCATGATCCAGGTGCTGGACGGATTCTTTCGATACTCCTCCACAAACAAATTGTAATCGGCCGGGAGCATGAACGTCACGGGCACGAAATCTGCCCATAACATGGAGGAAAAAGGTGAATATAATCAGCTTCGTCACATATCAAAGATGTGTGTGTCTGTGAGGAAAAAGAGAAGAGAGGCGGATAAATATGCATTTTTTAGATACCGAGATAAATGTATTTTCCATTCTCGTCCTTCTCCGCCAGCGGGCTGCTTTCTTTCTCCAGGTCCTTCCGGTAGCGTTTGATGTTCTTGATCATCAGGTCCTTCCTGGTCAGCTCATAGTGGTTGGGGAAGTGGTTAACCATCTGTTCATCTGACAGGCGGTAGCCGGTGTCCACACTGAACACATTCCTGATGGTCTGGATGCTCATCCTGCACATGGGCACAAATACATCTGCAGTATATGGTACTGAAATCTGGAACAGTACAATAGTTCTGTGCAAATGTTTGGACTCTTCTCTGGTTAGAGCCTCTTATAAGACCCTTAGGAAGTGGTTTGAATCCTAGGTTAGGAACCACGGTGCAAAAATATACTATATAAAGTGGTTACAACTGGTTCCTCCTCACTCTGCATCAATGTAAACAAAATTATTAAAGTTTATAATAACATACTGGTCACTGGGTACATGTGGCTGATTTGTGAGACGTATTTTAAAGGTCCAGTGTGTAAGATTTAGGTGAAAGGGATCTATTGGCAGAAATTGAATATAAATAATCCTAGTCATGTTTTCACTGGTGTGTTTCATCTAAATTGTACAAATTGTTCTTTTCTTTACCCTAGAACTGGCCTTTTATTTTGAAATACTTTATATTTACATTCGAAGTGGGTCCTCTCTACGGAGGCCGCCATGTTTTTTACAGTAGCCCAGACTCGACAACTGAAGGCTGCCACAGGTTCTCTGTCATGTTTGGAAGGGGAGGTTGATGGGAGGGGCATTCAGCTGCAACATGCAACCTCACCAGTAGATGTCACTATATTCTACACACTGAACCTTTAACTGTATGATACTGGTACTTCTACAGAAGCAAATAACCTCAGTGCTTCCTCCACAGTTGCTTTAACGCATTGTGTCTGATGCCTGCTGAAGATCCATGTGCAGTGTGGATGTGAAACCTACCAGTAGAAATTCCAGTCCTCGTTTTCTGTGACTGGGATCCATTCCCTCTTCTCAAAGTTGTTGATGAGCACTGATTTCTCTATGTCCGTCACCCACTTCACCTTACCGGCCATGGTGCCTCCCTCTGGGGTGGGGCAGGTAAAACACACACACCAGGGGGTGAACAAGGCTGGACAGGGAGAACGATGCAGGGTAAAAGGGAGGAGACGCATGTGCTGCCTACCTGAAAATCAATGTCAGTAAAACAGCCAGTCATGAACATCGGCTAGCCGGGCTGGCTCTGCGGTTAGCGGGCTGCTGCTGCTGGATCCTCCCCGGGCTGCTGCTGCTGCTGCTGCTGCGGAGGCTGGGCGGACATCACCCGGTCACTCACCCACACCGGAGCCGAGGTTAGCAGGACTCACAGCCGAGCACAGCGGCACAGTGTCGGTCAAACATCACCGCAGGACAGACGTCCCTCCCATGGTAGCTTTTTATTGATGCTAGCGAAGAGGCAGGCGACGCGAAGCCGGACAGACAACAAACTCCTCTTCACAATAAAAGTCTCCGGTGTTAATCACGTCATGCGACCACCTCAGCGACTCATTTCTAAACTGTACTATATTTTAATAATTTGTCAAAGACACCAACCAGCCCCGCTGTGGGCTCGGCCTTCCCCGGGAAGAATAACCTAGCAACGGAGGACGCAGTTGTGTCACTGCAGGGTGTCGTTACCGCAGAGCACCAGCAGGGGGCGGTGTCTTCATCTTCAATCAACCTTTATTTGTATAGAAACTTTAACTCACAAACAACGTGACACAACAATAAAAAACAACAAACACACGAACTGGGCAACACAATGTCATCAGAATACATCACAAACCATTTAACACCATGGATCTATCATGAGACTATGTATTATTCTGTATTATAATGTATTATAAGATTTAACTCTATATGTATTAGGATGTATTGTAATGTATAAAAAGATTGAACTATATTTGTGTTGCAATGTATTATAATGTATTATAAGTTTTAACTCAACTTGTTTTGTGATGTTTAATACGTTTTAACTCTATACGTATGATAACGATAACGATTGTATTATAATGTATTATGGGATTCAACTATATATGTTTTGTTATGTTTTTCACTGTTCAAAGATTTACCTCATATGTATTAGGATGTATTATAATCTATTATAAGATTAAACTCTAGATGTATTCTAGTGTATTATAGGATTTAACTATATATGTGTTGTAATGCATTATAATGTATTATAAGATTTAACTCATATGTATTACTATGTATTATAAGATTTAACTATAATTTACTTTACCACTGTTGAAATAAGTATATTCTGAAAGTTAAAATTAATTTAATAAAGGTGAAACTCAGCTGCATGTTGTTTTGGCAGAGTGCTCACGTCATGTCACCTCTCTGCTGCTCTCTGTATCAACAGGTAAAGGCGTGTCCAGTCTCATTCGTGGCAGTTACCCGAGAGCAACGAGATTAAAGGACGCTGCTGTAAGTTCCAGAAAACAACAAACGAATATTTATTTAATATATTATCTCTTATACATTTTAACTACAATGTGTTAATATCTATTACAGGGCGGCGTCAACTTTAATCTACTCAGAAGGTTGGTTTTACTTTCTTTCTTATTGTGTGTGCACACGTTTATGGTGACAGGGGATACTAATACTCGATTAGTATCTATTGCAATATGATTCCATATACTTATTACATGGAAATGTTGTTTGTGTTTGATTTTTCACCGTCTGTGGATTTAATGTGTCATTTAATATTTAATATGTGATCTTGAAAACGACCTTTGTTTGCTTTTGAGGGATGAGATCACCTCTTTGTTGTGGCAATATTGAAAAAACACTTCAGGCTATTACATAATTTATACTCGAAATCCTTTGTTTATTATTTTGTGTATGATTGTGTGATTAATTTCCCCACATTCATGGTTTTAATTTGATGATTTTATTAATTAAAATCAGATTTAGCACATGGGATTTCCTCAGGATATTTGAGGTTTTGTAAAAATACAGATTTAATGTCTATATGAGCAGATTCTTTGGAGGCAGTGATGTTTTATTTCTTCTCCGTGAAAGCAAACAGAGGCAGTTTGGTTGATTTGAGTTATGGAAATGGTGCATTTGCATTCAGGGGCAGGACTGAATGTACAACAGGAACTGGTGTCAGGGCAGGTGTGTGGAGGAGGATCCCAACCCAAGTCATATATAGGAGTGTAGTGATGAAGGTAGATTCATGTCCACCCCAGAGCTGAAACTCCCTCAGTATCTATCCAGACGTACAACAACCGTTGGACTTAATCCAACACATGATGTCACCTCTTCAAACCTGGGAGAGCCTGTTTTTATCAACCTGGATTTTCTCCCTGGTAACACAGCCGCCACCTATCCTGGTAACATGAGCCACTATTTACACAGACTGTTTGTGAACGTTGGAAGTCAAGCCAGGCTGAAGCACAAACACCAGTGTCAAACCACGGAGCCATTATGTGTCCTGCATGAAGTTCCAGGCACGTGTATTAATAATGAGCAATTTGCATAATACCGGTTCTCTCTCTCTCTCGCCTCTCTCAGAAAACAAATATGGTGAAACAAAGCAGACAGCCCAGTCCCTTCGTCCCGCTCCAGGCTGGACCTGGTGATGTGGACACTGGCGGCCTGTTGGACGTTAACCTCAGGTACAGCACAAGGCCCCTCCTCACACTAGTGTGTTTGGTAATAACAACAGCAACACACAGCTCAGACAGGCTGAGTTTCGGGCAACGGACCATGTGGGATCAGTTGTGCCAAAAACAAACGCTTTCAAATCACCTGGAGGATGATGAGGGATTGTTTTTGTGTTGTACTTTGACAAAATATGCTTTTCTCAATTATTCATTTGTCTAATTGATCAAAATCTCTTCTTGTTACTGTTTCAGAATCAGTGACGGAACATCTCGTGCCGTCGCCCGCCAACTGGCTGCCATCGGAGACCAGCTGGACCGGGAGTGGACCAGCAGGCGGCAAAACCGGCTCCCGACTCCTCTACGCATGCTGAGACCTGCTCAGGTGTTGACCAGGACCATGTATCGGTAAAAAAAATTTAAAAATCACATTTTGTGTTTTACTCATCAGATTTTCATACGATTGACGGTGTAACCTGGTGTTTATGTGTTCCAGGGATTTCCACAACCAGTTATGGGGCTTCCAGAGCCTCTCTGCTGCAGTGAAGGCCTGGATACTGAGCACTGCGCCTGGGCAGGGTCTCTTCAGAGCTGAGGCCTGGACAGCCTGGGTAATATTCCATAGCATTATACATGTCTCAGTATACCAAGGTCAAAGGTCAAGGTCATGTCACTGTAAAACATGTTCAAATATTATTCCACATGTTTTGACCTTTGGCAAACTTGTATTCTAAGGTACCCAAGTCTACATAGTTTTCATGTTGGACTCATTATTCCTTTATTTTGCAGGTTTCCAGTTTTAAACCAATAACCAGCACTGATTGGACCAGAGGAGCCCTGGTGACTGTGGCACTGGTGGCTGCAGTGACCCTCCTCGGTGCCTTATGGATGGAATGGAAAGATTAAAGAGCCATTATAATAATAATAATAATGACTTTTCAACCATTATTATATTTGATAAGAAAAAATTGTTTGCAGGCGAGTGATAATTATTGCTAACTGATGTGTTTCTGGTGTTTACTCTGAGTTCTCTTTTTATACTATTTCGACGAGCGGTATTGGAGTTGACTTAGACGACTGTGGGCAGCTTCCTGGGAAATGTACCAGTGGAAAAAAATATCCCAACGCATGTGATTTCAATCAGTTTTATAGCATTAGCCAAGGAGTTGGCCAGTTTCATGTAGCACTGAAATGTTGTTTTTAAGGTCACACACACACGTTTCCATGACTGGACTGTTGCTGGCCTGCAGTCTTTTGTATCCAGATTAGTTTCTTACTGGTTTAAGAGGCCCAGAAAATTTGTGATATGATATGAACCCTGGCTTAATATAAAATGACGGGAGCTGGACTTTCTGTGGCAGATTTTGAAACTGCTTTTCTTATAATGCTAATAAAAATCATAAAGACAAAATGTTGCAGTCTCTTGAATAAAAAAAACAAACTGATTTAATTCAGACTAACACACAAACAAAGACCTTGAGAAGCAACCACAGGAGCTTGCACGTTTAGTTGGTCTTGCTAAGGTCCATTTTTTCCTCCTCTTGCTTAATTCCAAATCCACGTCTCTGCGTTATCAGTCTTCATACGTGGTGACTTGCACATTCGTGTACGTTTTGAACGCCTTCATGTTGCATTTCTGAAGCGTGGCGCCCAGCTGCTTTCCGGGGCCGACCTCGTAGGTTTGAGGGAACCGCTCCCCCTGCGTCCTCTCGTAGATCTCGTGCAGAGTTTGCTCCCACTTCACGGGCGACACCAGCTGCTTCACCAGCTGCCGCCGCACGTGGCTCTCGTTCATGTAGCGCTTGCCGTCGACGTTGGAGTACACGCTGATCTCGGGACGCCGCACCTGAGGAGGAGAGATATCCAGGAGTCAGACGATAAAACTATATAAACTGAGCTGTGAAGCTGTGAGCTATAAATGTATAGAAAGACCATGATGGGCGGATGTGACTGAGCAGCAGTCAGACTGACCTCCACCTGTCTAAGAACCTCTCGGAGGGATTCAGCAGCCGAGGCCATCAGCTCTGTGTGAAACGCTCCGCTGACCGGGAGAGGCGTGGTCCTCATGAAGTCGAGACGTCTCGAGTTCTGCTGCAGGAAATCCAGAGCCTAGAATGACAAGAGTGCTCGGATTAAAAGACATGTCACAGGAGACGCTCTGACAACTGAGACCTTCTTCATCACACTTTTACACAGATATATGTCACCACTTAGATATAAAGCCCTGTCTCACCTATAACAGGTAGAAATGGCTGTATCACCTCATATGGTGTGGTTGTATTTTGGATTTTGCTTTTATGCTCCGTACCTGTTGATGTCCCGCGATGACTCTGCCGTCAGGGAACAGGTAGTTGGCCACAGAGCACACCGGCTCCTCCACCCCCAGACTCTTGCAGTGCTCTTTGGCTTGCAGACAAGCGTATTTATACTGAGCCTGACGTCGTCCGATGACTGACAGCATCCCACTGGGAGTCAGCTCTGAGGCCTTCTGCATGGCCTCGGCACGCACCTTCACCGCATACAGAGCTACGGGACACAGCAGGGGGTAAGCATGGTACACTCACTGTCCTGCACACGACAGGATATCATGTCATATTTACCCTCTGTGAAGTTTATGGCACCGGAAAAAACCAGAGCAGCAAATTCTCCAACGCTGAAACCTGCAGCGGCAACGCACGTCTCAACAGCCTGCGGACACACGTGTGAAGAAAAATAAAATAAGTGCGTCGTAATTTGCAGCCTTATGAAATCAACATATAACGATATAAACCTTTAAAATGTGAATCTTTGAATGAATACTTAAAAGTTTTGATACTGACATGTTGCTGGAAATACCAGTTTCACCTCAATTAGATTATCTGTATGCTTCTTTCACATTATTAAGGTACAATATTCATATATCATATGAATCACTGCATTGGGTTAAGACTAAATAATCAGTTATTTTCATAGTAATCCTATGTAATGCTAATTTGTATTAGACTTGTGATTAAAATGTTCAGTTAACCGATTTTGCAGTTTGATCCGATTAATCGAGTGATCAGCACCATTGGGTTTTCCCGGTTGAGTCTCTCCACAGCAGCCAGCGAGGTGACGAACACTGCGGGCTGACAGTGCACCGTCTTCATCAGCTCCTCCTCGGGCCCCTGCAGGCACAGAGACAGCAGGTCGTACCCGAGGATCTTCTGCGCGGCGTCGAACATCTCTTTGACGTTGGGGTACTTCAGGAGACCCCGAGCCATGCCCACGAACTGGCTGCCCTGCCCGGGGAAGAGGAACACGGAGCGGCTGCTGGGGTCCTTGCGGCGCTTCCAGCTCCGCTCCGGCTCTCTGTCCGGGAGAGGAGTGGAGGTTTCGGGCGGGGGATCCGGGGATCCGCGCTGGTTGTGGGCCAGACTCCTGCTGAGAGACAGCAGAGAGCCGAGCCTCTTGCCTCTGGAGGCGGCCGACATGTTGCCGAGCACCGGTGTCAACATGGTGAACTGCTCAGCTGATGACGTCCTCACAGGTCACAGCCACCCCATCATTCACCTGTGGATTGAACCAGTGGACTGACCGAGATTAAATCAACAATTACACCCGACACAGAGGCTCCAGCTGCCGGCATGACCCAGTGCAGGGCGCCGCCATCTTGTCTGAACCAGGGAGGGTTCGACTATTTTCTTTCCGGGTCATTGTCAGACTCATATGAACTCTAGCGCCCCCCTCAGGTCAGATCCTGCCATGATTTTATTGATAAAGTTGTTTGTATACAAATACACAATAATATAAAACATAGCAGTTTATATATATATATACTATCACTTTAGAACTCAATTAAAAAAGAATTAAGAATTTAACTAAAAGGATATTTAATATACATAACTAAATATTATATATATAATGATGTATACAATATACATTATTATATAAATCCTTATGTGATTATATATAGATATGATAACTTATACATCAACTAATTATTATATATTATGTATATATAATTCATACATTATAAATTACTACATGGATTACATGATATATATTGATTCTATAAGGTAAAAGAACAATAGGCAAAGAATGAAAGCTAATCAGATAATCAAAAAAAGGGTAAATACATCAATGGTGTTTTAAACTTTACTTCCACAACTTCCTGTGGTTTCCAGTTGTCGTCAGATCACAGCAGAGAACTTTCAAGAGCAGAATAGTAAAAAAAAAGACAAATATCAGAAAATCATCGAGTTTTATTGTTCAGCAATAAACTTTATTGTACAAAACTGTACATCTCTGTTGATCTCAGTCAAATGGGTCTTTATTGAATCCAGCATCACATTGAGCTCGTCATCATTGTCCTCCATCATCTCAGGGTAAACCTCTGAATATAAATATATTACCATGCTTTCTGCAGATTCTCTACATATTACTGTAAATGACGAGTCCCCCTCTACTCACAGTCCTACACATCTTTTTAGTTTTTAACATTTTTGAATTGTTCATTTGAAAACAGTCAGCATGGTTATCACATTTGTCCGTTGGGTTTTCCCTGTGATTCGTCCGATCCGTCCGACAGGTGGGCGGCCTCCATGTAATCATCCAGCGTCCGGTCGTCCTCTGTCATGTGATCGATCTGATCCATCTGATCTGATCGTTTCTTGAGTTTAGTGATGAACTCGTTACTCGCCAGCGCTCCTTCCTTTTTGGGACACACTGGTTTGGATGACAGGCGTTGCCCCAAACACTCTACAAAAACAAAATGGATGAGGTATAATTTATTGTTGTTATCTTCATGTATACCACATTTCTATCCTGGCCTATTTTTTTGTGTTGAAAAATTGTGATACCAAACTCATTCTTTGGATGATTAAATGTAATCTATTATATCCCCTGGAGCAGAGTAGAGATTCTTGCTCCTTGATATCTCACTAGGTTGCATATAGTTTTTAATATCACATTGTTGTGTGACCTGAACACAACAGACAAAGAGAATACTGCACCTCCAGGAGCGATGGGCGTCATCAGGCGGTTCAGCTGGACGTTCCAGTGCCGCACATGTTGAGTGGCGTTCCTCAGCTTCTCCTGAACCTCCTGGAGTGAGAGGATGAGTAGAAACTGGTAGTTAGGGTTGGTGTTGTATTGAAAATGAGGCTCACCGAGCTGATCCAAACACATTTCGCACCTCGAGGCGCTGGTGGCTCCTCTGGCGAGACGCCTGCAGATCCTGGAGCTCCTGCGAGGCTGAGTAAAGGGCCGAGGGGGTCTCCTCCTCCGTCCTAACGTCGGAGGCCTCCTCTATGGGGCTGACGCCCTGCTGCGCCCTCTGCTGCTCCTGCAGGAGCTGGCACTGCCGCTTCTTTTCCTCCTCAGCCTCCAGCAACCTACAGAAAAGAGGAAGGTTGCTGAAAACACCAAAAAACATCTTGGTTCAGAGCAGAAGTTTAGAGACATGAGGCCAAGAGCCTACGAGAGGTGACTGAGACATATGCATGGAAAGGTAGTGATTGTGATCTTTGTTCTCTGAAATGTTTTTGTGTGTGTTTCTCACCTCTCCAGCTCCTGTCGGACCCTCTCCTCCTCCAGCCGAGCCTGGATCTCCACGTTGAGCGCTGCCTCCAATTTCTCCTGCGTCAACTCCAGCTCCTGAATTCTTTTCTTCTGCTGCTCAGCCTCCTTTTCCTTCTCCTGCATCTCCGCCTGCATGCTGTCTCTCAACTGGACCCACACACACACACACACACACACACACACACACACACACACACACACACACACACACACACACACACACACACACACACACACATACGCAACAACAGCTGAGTGGAAAGAACTGTCCTATTCCTGATTCACCTCTTCCAGGAATCCTGTAACCTTTTCTAAAAGCACTAAAAATCACTGAGGGTTGAATCTGAATTTTATAATGCCAGAGTCTTAATGCTGTTTTCAGAGAACTGAGAGATTGGGACGGATGCTAAATCCCATTTCAGAAAAATTGCAAATACATGTTGTCATCTTTCTAACTTTTGTTTTTTTACCATCTCAGCCTCTTTCAGTTGCCTCTCCAGCTCCATCTGCACCTCCCTCTGTCTCCTCCTTTCTTTCTCCTCCGCCTCCCTTCGCTTGCTCTCCAGTTCCCGTGCATGCTGCGAACACAGATGGTATAATGCCATAATTATAATTATGGCATTATTGACCCTGTGATTCCATTATCGACCCCGTTCCCCTCTCACCTGGATGATGCTTTCAATCTCCAGATCCTGTTTGTCTTTCTCTTTCTCCATTCTCTCCATCTCCTGGATGTTGGAGTCGTCCGATTGGCTGCTGCAGCTGCTGCGGGCGCTCCGGCTGCGCTCCCGCTGGCTGTGGTCTCGCTGGACCCGTCGCTTCAGCTTGAGCTCGTGGTGAAGGGAGGACTTGCCCTCGCCCTGGAGACGGAGGGCTGTCTGAATGGCTGGAGAGGTCACACACACACACACATGGCCTTTAATATTGTATAATGCACAAAAATGTAATTATCCAACATAACTTAAACTGATCTAAGAGACCACTCCAAGGACGCCCAAATAACTCAACCTCCCCTGCATGTCTCCTCTGCTCTCTCTCCCCCTTTCACACTTAATGTCGGAAAAAATATATACACATAATATATACACATTCCTTGTCAGCCTGGTTCCACAACTCGTTTTATAAGGGTTTTCTGAATCCTCAATGGGGGGAAATTAATGGGAAAAACAACAAGCAAAACCCAGCAGCGGCCACACACATAATAATCAGAGTGGTTAAAAGGTGACCTTGTCCTTGTGTTTCTACTCAGACGCAACAACTCACCCTGAGTCCACTCCACTTTCTTCCTCTGGTCGGACGCACTCATCTCAAAAGTTTTATTGTGGGTTTTCACACAGAACAGACAGCGTTTCCCCTCCCTGTCTGCAAGAGTCTGGAACAGAGAGGAGACACAGGAGAAAACATCTTGAGCTGCTTTCAGACATTCACCGAAGTCCGGATTATTCTTGAAATATTCCGGAGGGGCTGTACGTGAGAAAGCAAAGACCTTCGTTGAACACGTCCACAATGCACCTCCTCACCAACCTCTATGATACAGCTTTTATCCAGCTGGATTTCTCCTCTCTTGTCTTTCAGGTCCTCGCTGACGTAGTACGCCATGGAGAACGGCTTCAGCACAAACCAACGCTCCGTCCAGTTCCGACGCTTGTGCCCCTTTTTCCACATATAACCCTGAAAACAACATTGGTCAGGATGAAAAAGACAAAGAGAACTTATAGTAAAAAAAACACGATCATAAATACCCACCCTCTTCAGGACGTTGTGATACATCTCCAGAAAGACCTCGTGCAGAGCCAGACTGAAGGCCTCTGCACTGGTGACCCTCAGCAGCTGGCCCGCAATCATGCGCTCCAGGAACATCCACACAGACATGCCCTCCTCCAGCAGCGTGGCGTCCTGGGATATCAAGTCCTCCATGAGCTTCCCGTCCCACTCCTCGCTCATCGCCGTGGAGATTTTCTTGAGGAGATACTCCACCTAAAAGCCATTGAAACCCCCCAAAAAACAATGTGTGGTTGCAGAAAATCAGTACGCCGCAGTATTGTCACTGATATCGGCCGATCCAGATAGTACGCTGCCATGCTGCATCAGTATATTTCTGTTCTATACTCTTACAGAACGGTGCTTCTGTGTCGAGGGTTCAAACTCAGTTTATTTTGGTCTCTGTCGACAGGAAACAAAGAGCAGAATGGAGGAAACGCAGGAAGGAAGAGCCTCATTAACTCACTTACTTGCACTGCTGTGAAAAAACTGAGCAATTTGGTTCGGACACACGTTAAGTTTATGTGTAACCTGATATTTATTTCACGCAATTAGCTGATCACAACAAAGTTTTGAATTTGTTCCATGTTTCATATCGGCTTGTGATCTTCTCTCTCGATGTCAATTTTTTACTTTATTGCTTGTAAAATATACGATCTCCGTTATTGAGTGCCACCAATAATCCCAGTCTGACATCATGGTTTACCTCCTCTGGTATCATCATCAGCGGGTAGCGGTCCTCGGACAAGAGGTTGAACAGACAGAAGAGCTTGAAACAGTCTCTCTCCGATAGCAGCGCCCCCTGTGGTATCCCCCTGAAGTTCTTCTTCATGGTCATCATCCAGCACAGGTCGTCAAACTTCTCCTTGTCGAACATCCCCTCTTTGACCTGAGCAACATGGGCCGTAATGAAGGAAACATTCAGGAAACAGGGTTTGAACATCAGTTGTTATGTATGAAATAAAACAGTTATTGGTGGAAAGGTGCTTAAACTTGAACTATTACGATTATTTCTGCTTCTGAGTAACGTTCGAAATGTCGATATGTTGTCATGTAAAGCACTGATATGTTGGAAGAGGAATATAAATATTCTATAGCTTGGTTATAATTACAAACCTCCACAAAAAGACAAAACCAAAGATGTCTGGTCAGCTGATTTTATCATTTATCTGTTTATGGGCCATTTCACAAGATTTCCTGTCCATAATTTACAGCATGTGCAGAAATAAAGTGCATCACAATAACTGGAAGTGAAACAAACATGTGTTCAGTGGTGTTTTTAACCTTGTCCAGTATATATTTGTTGAGGTAGGGCATGTAGCCATGATTGGACACTGGCCCATCATCATCATCCTGGAAGTGCTCCTCCAGAGCCACGGGGTCGTGTGGGATGTTCAGCACAGTGTACAGGTTGTGTGAAAGCACCTAGACACACACACACACACACACACACACACACACACACACACACACACACACACAGGGCATGTATAAGATATAGAATCACGCTTTCAGGATGATTCTTCTGTGCACACTATATCTCTCCATATATCCACACACACACAAGTAGAGACAGCTGGTTTCTAGTGAGTGAGCATGTCAGGGCAGCTTTCGGCTGTTTCCCTGGATTCTTCCCTGCAGTGGGGGCTCACACAGACATGTAGGAACTGGACAGAAAGCCACAGGACAGACTGAATAACACTCACATGGGAAGTTCTTTAAAAGAAACCCTGACACAGCTGGTGTTGTTATGTCTCTGGTAATAAAGTAGGAAAAGCCACAAAGGGGAAAAGTTGGACTTTGAACTCGAAGCTGGTTTTCCTCTAATCTGAGTAGGTTACGTGTCTGTTGGTGGGACATATTTGGGATTGTGTGTGAGCCTGAAGGGCGTTTGTGTGTTCACCAGTGCACAGATTACAACATAGATTCACATGATTTGTTTACCACGTATAAAGGCAGCTAAAGAAACCAAAGAGTTCTGGTTTGTTTCAACAGAGGAAAAAGTGGCACAAAAACGCAGTTAAAGTCCGTCTGTCTCAGTTTCCTGATCTAAAAGATCTCCACTCACTTACCTTCAGCTGTGACTTGGACACTTTGCCACACTTCTCCACGTCCAGCGACGTGAACGCGTACCAGATGGACTTGAGGAGCTCGGATTTTAGGTCCATCTTTTTTTGGAGACGTCGCCGTGCGTAAAAACAGCTACATTTCCATGCGCAGCGCGGCGGATGGCTTTTACGCAGCGACGGACTGGAGAGAGAGAGAGAGAGGGAGAGAGCTGCTGCTGCTGTGGTGGTGGTGGGGGAGAGAATTGCCAAATAAAATATAGGGCAGAGCTCAGGCTGCTGTGCAAACTGCAAGGCACTAAAAAGAGTCAGATGAAGGGCAGAGCGACAGAGGAGGAGAGAAGAGATAAAGTCCCCTGTTCTTCTGTTCTTTAAACGACATCGGAATAAAAAGAACTTGGGCCCACAAGCCAAATCCAGACCTACATCCAAGCTACATATCCTGGGTGTGAGACTTCTGTCCAGCCTGCACAGACATGGATGTGTGAAACTGCCAAGTCCAAATGCAAATAAACGGGATCAGAGCTGTTTTCAGATTCCGGAGGTTTGCAGATGATTTCAGGACACACCCATGTGTGTGTGGAGGCCCCGAGGCCAGTTTTATTTTAGTGGCTCCAAGTGCAGGGACATGATCATAATGGCTGATGTGATTGTGATGTGAAATATAACAGTGAAGTTAGGTTGTGTTTTAGAGATTGAAACCCCCACACAACACCCCTCACCTGTGACTCTCCTGAGTACATCTGTCTTTTTTCTCACCCTTATTGAACTTTGTAAAGATTTTTAAGTCATAAGAAGCAGAGGTTTTTTGTGATTATGGACTATATACAAGTACAATGGAATTTGGTAATTTGATTTGACAGTATAGTTAAATATATTTGGTGTAATGTAGATTACTGCATGTAATGAATTAACAGTGGGATTTTAAATACAGATCCCCTTGTGTTTTCCCTGAGTGAAGGTGTCATGTATATAATATATGTCCGAGCTCATCTTATGCATGTTGAAATCACGAGTGGATATGTCGATCTCAAGCAAAATAGGTTAAACAGGGACAGTGCAATCAGACAGAAAGCATCCGCAAGCCTTGTTAGAGCTTAATGTAGGCTAATCAATACCATAATTAGGTCATGAAAACGTCCGTCATTGTTCGGAGCGCAGCACGCAGGCTGTATCAAAACACTGATGTAAGTAGGGTTTAAGGAAAAGGGGTTTGCGATACATGTATGAAAATCATCTTCTGAGCTGAGGATGTATTTCATGATTTTCTGCTCCATAAACTAATGATTGCTGCATCGGGGCCTGTTGTGTTTTCATCACGCTGCCGTGTCGGTTGTCTCCCTTCAAGGTCGGATCTAATCACTGTCATCTCAGGTGCTACAAATGAGATGTCATCCAGTTTGCTATAATTCAGAATAGGCCGTTCAGAGGTCTCATGTGAGGATCGACCAGTCCCAGTGCTGAGAATTTACCACTCTGGCTTTCTTCCACTATGGTCATAAAATATTAACCCAGACATGTTTCCAAAGGTATTTAAAATGCAAATGGAAGCTTCGCTCTTTGCCACCTGTCAAATTGACACATAAATACTTCACTTAAGTCCCCAAACAAAAAAATTACTCTACAAGATTTCAACATTCACACAATCTTTAATATATACATTTGCATTTGCCTTGCTGTGCTGCTTTGACACCACCATCACATCACAATAATGCTGTTTCCATTTATACATTTAATATATTCAAGGACGGCAGACCATGACATTCCCAGTGTCGAATCAATATCATATCCTGTAATGAGGAAAAGATTTTTCGTGTATTGTTAACAGATATGGTTTGATACAGTTTCAATCATGCCGTGTTTGCACCGCTGGTAACAGTAAATATGGATTATATATTACAGAATGTAAACACAAATCATATACTACAATTACTAGAGCATTAATAATGCCTATCCTGAAGAGGAAAGGTGAAATAATTGATGATGAGGCTCGAAGCAAGGCTGATGGATTTGTATTATTTCAGCGCAGTATTCTAAAATCTATCTAAAACCCAATATGTGGGTCGAGCTAATGAGATCAAGGATTTTGGAAGTAGTGCTAAAATTTAATGTTGTGAGATAAACTTGTGCTTCAGAGCCTTCAGAGCCTTCAGAGCCTCCGTACCCAAGCAAAACAATGACACACGGAGGACGACATTTAAAAGCGTTCATTTTCTCACCAAATCTGAAAAGCTGATCTTACAAAAGCGCAGGACACAGTAAAAAATGGAACAGACAAAACCTCACAGACAGTATTTAGCTTCGTTTCTACAGCACCATTCCAGCACAGTGTCGCCTTTGTGATGGTAAAACTAAATGATGTGGAGATGAACATCTGCTGAACACAAACAGACAAAAAAACGTCTAAATTGGAAAACTGCTGGTGAACATTCCTGTGCATTCACATATACTACATGAGAAATGTTAAACTCTAACTAATAATAGTACATTAATAAAGTCATTATTTAAACATTTCAGCATAAAAGGCAGAAAAACATCACTTTGTATGAGCATATCAGGCTCTATTTTAACAATCTAAGCACATGGAGCGAGTGCATTAAGGGCCCAAACAGTTAAAGAGTGGCAAAGATTGTTGCACCAGGCGCATTGGGTTCGAAAGGGTTTTACTTAGTCTCTGAATAAATCATGGGTGTCCTTGGTAACATGCTATAAGCCAATCAGAGTGCCGTCTCCTATTTCCTATAAAAGCCTGGCATGCTTGCCCCACAGCCGATTACAATAATAAAGGCACATTTGCCAGGTTGTATGGAAAAACCATCTGCTCATGCAATCGGAGTGAAAGCGCACAAGTAAACCATCTAGAGCAACAACAGGATCCCTGAGGTGAAGCAGGTGTGGAAAGCACAGTGTCTGCACGTTGTGCATCCACCTATAGTTGGTCTATTTCACTATCCTGATCGTGTACCATAACAGTAAAATACTGCACCTTAGACTTCAGACCAGATGTTTGTTGGTCAACAGCACAAGAATGAAATGCACCAAAAACACACCTGACCTCACCTCATGTTAAGATCAACACGTCCATGGTCGCTCAGATGGAGACAAGAGCATTTACTATTAAACAACGTGGCCACTGGATGGGAAAATTACAACTGTGTCGCTCTGAAATTTGCAAAGACCCTGGCATCATGCCATCGTCTGTGGGAATAAAAGAAGCTATTCAATCTGGCCCCAAGATCGTGTGACCTCAGACTAGCTACTAATGCACCAAATGGACAGAATTGCACTTTTAATTGCACCTCTTTTCCCCTTACACTGAATCAATTAAACCTGTACAGTAGAGAGAGCCATGCAAACAATGAGGGTCAAAGAGTTGCAAAGTGAGAGGAGTAGCTGTGGAACCCTGAATGCCCAAAAACACTCGCCCAACTTTGCAACTCCACTGATCCTTTGTGGCATTAATTACCAATCCTTGGTTTAAGATTGAGCATTAATGGGCCACCACACGACGACGCTGTCTTGGTGCTAGTTTGTTGGCAAGCAGACAAGCCAGGACAATGCCTCCAATCTGGGTGAAGGCTAATCCCAACACAGTGGCAGCAATGTGGAAGACGTTGTCGTTGACCAGACTGAAGACTTTACGGAAGCAGCCGTGTGGATGGATTCCTGCAGCAACTACTTCGTCGCTATCATCTGACAGAAGAGGACGATTCTTGCAACCCTTGCGCCTGGCACAGCAGCTGTCCGGCAGGGACACCGAGGAACTGTTCTCATAAGGCAGGAAGGTCATATGTTGGGAAGCCCAATCTGAAGTGAGCCAGTCACGCCAACCCTCAGCTCCACAACACTCCAGGGCCCTCTGAAGGCTGTCCAGAGCATCGGCACGGCCCTCATCCTCTGTGTAGCCGGCCACCGCTCGCTGTAAGCCACTGCGAAATCCTCCAGCAATATCTTCACGGTAGAAGAGGCCCGAGAGTCCAGCTGCCAAACCAGCTATAAGTGCAGCAAGTTGGAAGAACCCATACGCCCTCAGCACGCAAGGCAGGTTTGCAGCCACCCCCAGACAACCTAAAAAGCCCCAAGTGGTGACGGCAGCACCTGTGGACAGGAGGATGATTGGGGCGTTGGGGTAGCGATTGGCAGACAACAGCATGAAGTCTGCCAGTGAAATCTGAGCCCAAACACCCAGGGTGAAGAGGGCCAAGCCGGCTGCCCAGAAAAGGCAGCTGAAAGCGAGGAGTCCCAGGCGCAGGAGGTGCATGACTCCCACTGGGCGGCAGCAGGGTGGGGGAGTCCCCACAGGTGGAGGTGCGGGGGGAGCCAGGGAGGCCTCTGAGCACATAGACAAGGATAGTCGCTGATGCTGGTGGTGGGACTGCTCCTCCTGCTCTTGGTAGGGGGACAGCAGGTAGCCGGGGATGGCAGAGGGTCGACGAGGAAGAGGAGGAGGAGTGAGTAGGTTGAGACCCTGTGGACAGGACAGTCTTCGCACCGCTAACTGCTCGCGCTCCCAGTCCAAAGCTCGTCTGCTGGGACTCGGCCGAGCTGACAGCGAGTCGTACGGCAGTGCAGAGCTCATGATCCCTGCTAAGGCTTTAAGTACTCCCCTCTCTCTCTTTTACACACTCACCTTCTCTTCTTTCCTTTATCAATACTTTCACACTCGTCTTCCTCCAACACACAAGCTCCCTCCCACCTCTTTATGACTGGTTATTAAGCCACCAGCAAGACGACCAGCAGCGACTGGACAGTAAATCTTGCTGATGGGTGCTGCGTCGTGCCGTTATCTTCCTCCGCAGCCCCCTTGTTTCCTCCCTATTTATCTGTTTATTTCGGGCGTTCTTTCCACCTGCATGGTCACCAGCTCTCGGAATTTCTCCGCTGACAGTCACATCCAGACATCTGCTCGCGCACTGCTGCCCCTCGCTCGCGTCAAGGCAAGAGGTGAGTGCAGTGGGATGGACGGAGGAGTCCGTCTATGCACCCCCTCTCTCGGTGTGGAGGAGAGTTTGACTTTGGTCCATTTGTGAAATAAATGATGGGAGAAAAATATCCTTTACTTTACACTGTATGTGATATTTGTAAAATAAAGAAACCTTCTCTGAGTTTAACTTTAATGATTTTGTTAGTCTGCATTTTTTTTATAGATAATTGATACCAATGCTTATAGCATTACAGTGTGAAATAAATAATTTCCTAGATGTGCAATCTATTCAGGAATCAGTTTAATAAAAACGTAATTTTAAATTATGGACAAATAATATAATAATAATAATTATTTACTTCATAAGGACATGCAAAACACAGATTTTGCATGTCTGTGTTTGTAATACTTAAATTCAAATCCTCAGCTCCTCTCTGATGGCACATTGAATGTATGCTACATATGCTGACATAAAATTACCCCCCCCCCCCCGCCCATTCAGAGCTATTTAAAGCCTCTCCGTTAATTAAATGCATTAAAATGACTCTTTATAAAAGGGCATCCGTAATAGTGGCATGATGGCACAGAGGGGAATGCCCAGACAGATTGGTGGGGGCAGAGGAAGGGTGGGCGGTATAGACTCATACTACAGATTCTGTTTGTTTGGGCTGTAGAAGCTAAATTTAAAACTCCTGGATTAGAAAAATGGAAGTAATAAAATGTAGCTGACTACAGTATCTTATAATTGAATTTGCACAGACAGATTAGGCGTCTTGTTCTCAGTACATGAGGGAGGGGTGAGCAGATGGAGTTTAGCACAGACAGCTGGAGGTCTGCAGAGGAAATGAAATGATGTCATGATATTTTTCGTTAATCTTTGCTCAGCTCAAAGAGTCGTTCAGTTTTATGAGCACTCTGGACAGAAATGAACGAGCGTCCTCATTAAAAACACACATCCAGTGCATGCAGAAATACAGCAGTAGGAAAAAAGAGGTGTCAAGAAACAAATCTTCCATTTTTGTTGAAAGCAGATTTTTCTTTCCGTTCCGGTCTTTGACATCTCATATGGTCACCAGGTTGAGAAACATCGCCCTAAAGTATAATGTGCTCCGGCACCACTGAAAACTGGCCTGAGCAAAGAAACAGGTGCACGATTAAATGACAAAAAAAAAAAGAACACAAATATCTCAGAAAAAAGTCCCAAGGAAAATGCCAAGAGAGCTTTAATATAAGTTTATATTTATACACACAAACATACATCCCTGTAGTCATATATACTACAGTAGACTGCTATTTACTAAATTATTGTTGAATTATATATACTATCTGCTGCTGTCCCAGCTTGGGATCAATAAAGTTTCTTATTTAAATGTGACAGGTCCACAGGTCATGACTCCTTTAAATAGACGGACCCCGCTAACTGTCTGCTGAACATAAACACAGCCGAAACTCACCGTTTACTTTCTCTGCGGACTCTAAAACCTCCATGACTGCAGCACGACTCCTGTTGCGTTGAACAATAAACTTATTTTGTTGCTAATATGCGCAGTTAGGGCGCAAACATTAGCTGCACCCGCGTTTCCTGTTTTCAAAATAGAAGTCTTAAAACTGTGCAGTGACTGCCTTTAATATGAAATGTTGTTTCTGTCCCCATCTTACAAAAATAAAACTGTGCCTAGAGGAAGGTTTTTTATAGCGATTAAAATCTGAGAATACAAACTTTGTGAACCTTGTACTATATATTAAAATATGCTAAAGAAGTACATTTAACAATTCAACTTAAAATATACCCTACTACCTCCAAGTACGCAGATAATGATACTTCTTGTACCTTTTATAAACACAGCAAAGAAACTAACATTTATCATTTCTGATATACCTCTTGAATGTATTATTTGTTCCAATATTTATCCAGTAGATGGCGCCCTTTGGTATCTATTATTCTGCATAAGAAATATTTGATTCAGAAACAGAAATTTTCACACTCACTTCCACAATATCTACAACACTTTTCTTTTAAATATTTACCTCTGCCAATACATATAATTTATCTATATTCTTAATTGTTTTATCTTTTCCATGCATTCATACATAAGAATGTACATTTCTGTTGTGATTAGATCTTTATTTAGAAAAAAAAAATTAATAATAATATTCAGCCAGAGGACTCACTGCCGGATGTTGTGGTTTTCCACAGACTCCAAAATAAAAGCTCAAATCACAAATCCCGTCCGGGTTTTTACCTACTCTCGCGTGGCTCCGGTGACGTCACGACGCGACCTCTCTCAGCCCACAAGTCACATGAGACGTTTCTTCTGCTAAATGTTGTTTTGTTTCTTCACGTTTCACTGATTTTTCTGCTAAAAAAAATCTTCCCTCGAAGTGAAAGTGAAACAGGAACCGTCGTGGATCCAACATGGACGAGGACGGGCTTCCTATCGTGGGCTCCGGAGTGGATCTGACCAAGGTTCGTGTTCGGCTCGCTAACGTCAACACAGACACGATGAGAGGAAACCAGCTGTCATTGATGATTTCACGACTGTTTAGCTTTAATGGAAGCGGCCGAACATTTCACTACAAGCAGCACGTTTGAATCGTGTGAAGCCTCGAGGTGTCTACGTGACAGGGATTTAACAATCCACGTTTCTTAGTTCATTACTGCACATTTTAAATGAAGTTCAATTTCCTTCTTCGTACGTTCAGAAAGTAAAGACTTTTACACATTATAAACATGTTAATTTCACTACATGAGATTCAAATGTTCAAATTCACTCATTTTATAATAACGCGTCACTCAGAATAGCAGGAAATCCTCATATTTGAGAACGAGAAACAATAGAGTGATTGATCATTGTTCATGGTCTGTGCTCGAACAAATTCCTCAAATTATTCACTAACAATTAAAAACAGTCACGATAATTTGATGTGTGGTTGAACGGCTCATCTGTCCATCCCTGGTTTATTGTCCTGAAACAACTGAGCCACTTTTTCCCAACACACTGAGAAAATTAAAAGCAATATATATAGTAAAGGTTCAGAGTGCCATAATGGAAAAGTAGCCAAGTTTGCCTTTATTTTTCTCTGAAATTCTGCAGTAAAATCCCTTGAAACTTGACACACAGACAGTGAAGTTCACCACGAACAAGAGTCGGGTGAAATATCTGTGTCAATATCTTTTTGACTGTTGCAGGAGAGGGTAGAGATATTGCATCATACAGATGCTGTGAATTGCTTCACTTCCTTAGTACCTCACACTCTGCTGCTCATCTGCTTCTCACCCCCCGTGCTTAAGTATTTGTTCTGCTTCCTCCAGGTTCCTGCCATCCAACAGAGAAGAATAGTTGCCTACCTGAATCAGTTTGTTGTGCATACAGTTCGATTCCTGAACCGCTTCTCCACAGTGTGCGAAGAGGTTTGTACAATTTACCGTAACGTCGATGTCAGACGTCAGTCTGTCGCTCTCAAGATCAGACCCTGACCTGTCGCACGTCTTCCCCACAGAAACTTGCAAACATATCTCTTCGCATCCAGCAGATTGAAACCACTCTGTCTATTTTGGAAGCCAAGGTGAGTTCTCGAGCCTCCGCCATTGTTCTCTCTGCAGTTTGGCGTCCGGGCCCTCATCTTATTAGTAACGTTGTTGTGCTCTGAGCAGCTGTCCTCCATCCCTGGACTGGAGGACGTCACAATCGAGGGAATCGGTCAGCCGCAGCAGCCAACTGCACAGGCTAACGGACCGACTGCTGCCACTCAGAGCCAAGCCGGTGCTCCACCGGCAGAGATGCTGCCCCCCCCACAGGTACATTTACCGACATGCACACAAATGAATGCTACATGTGGTTTGTTAAATCCTCAGTCCACTTGGAAACGTCACAGTCTCAAGGACGTCTCTCCACCCAGAGAGAAAAGGTTTCAGCACATAACTGCACTTAAAAACCACAATCTGTCATATTTACACGCACGCTAGATAAAATAAACTTGATACTGTGCGACTTGGTGAGCTGGAGTGGTGCTGGCTGGTGCACTGCTCAGCTTTGGAATGAGCCATCTTAACATCTGATAAAAAAGAGGATCTCAAACTCTACATGTACAACACTTACCAGAAAGGCTGAACCTTGTAACCACGTGTTACTTCACTCCCCCTGTAGCTCACTCAGACTGTGCAAGAAGCTGCTCCGACACAGAAAGCGGATGTAGAAGCAGCTGCAGAAAATGTCCTGACAGTGGCCAAGGACCCACGTTATGCCCGATACCTGAAAATGGTTCAAGTGGTGAGTTTGCGATCACACCTGCTTCATGCACTATGAGGATACAAATAGAAATAATGTGTGCAACTCATAAGATGTTTAATTTGTGACAGGGTGTTCCAGTTATGGCCATAAGGAACAAAATGGTCCAGGAGGGTTTAGATTCCAACTTGCTTGAGTGAGTGTCCTACAAGTCAATTAACATTGATCGTTGTCTCTGCATTTGTGTTTCATTAAACTGACCAATAATCACTCCCTCACTGCTGGCGACAGCACGCCGGACGCCCCGGTTCCCGACGGAGGAGCGAGGAGCACCGATGATCCAGATGTCGCCGCCACCAGCTCCGACAGCGAATCATCTTTCAGCGACTGACATCTTCCTCTACGTCCTCCTCACTGCAAAGCTTCCCTGCGAAGGCCCCTTACATCGCTGTGTGAGGTTCAGGCCTGTGCTCGCACGAGGATACAGAAGGTGCAGATGTCGGTGCCTGGAAATGTGTCCGGAGTGATTGTGATTTCAGTCTGAATGAACTGGAAGGGTCAATCGGACCTCCTCGCTACGTGGTTTTATTCCTCATTAGCATTTTTGATTAACAATTGTTGTTTCCAACTAAGACAGAACAATTTCCCTCTTTGATAATGTACCCTGTGGTCCTCAGAACATGGCAGTAGCAAGTAGTTTTTCAAGGAGTAGTTAAACTGCAGGTTTTCTGTGATCACTTGACAGTTCTTGCTCTTTTTGTTACAGGGTCCAGATAAAATTGAAAAATATATGTTGGAGATTTGACTGATTAAAAGAGACATATTCTGCTCATATCATCATTCTAATTTTGGATATTACTTGAAAAGGTTGACGTGCTCCAATATTCATAAAACCCATCACTTTCCTCACTGCCCATTGCTGCAGCTCCTCTTTTCAGCCTCTCTCTTAAACACTTGGTTTTAGCTCCTGCTTCTTTAAGTGCCCCCCCCACCCACCCCCTCCTGATGAAGCCCACTCTGCTCTGATTGGTTAGCTGGCCCACTCTGTTGTGATTGCTCAACTACTTCCACCGTGCCAGCCAAACCACAAGACGATCAAAATGTAAAATGTGGGGAATCGTGTCACATGACATTACAATGGTGCAGAAGTATCGGCCAAACTACTGATGAGGTGTTTCAGAAGCTTCAGTGTTTTCTGTGGAGGAGAGAAGCTCCTGTTATCACAGACTTTCTGTTGTTTTAACTTTGCAGAACTTTTACAAACACCCTATATAACACACAAGAGGAGGAAAAAAGCATCTTATGTCTCTTTTAATCCTTTCATTTTCTAATCTCTGAGTTAATGTCAGGGTGAGAAAAACTCACAGGGATGTTGTTACAGGATCAGTCTTCTGTTTATCTTTAAACCTGCTCGGTAAGGTTTGGTTTGGCATCAGTGACGTTAGCATTTTCGGCTGGAATTCCGACTGCTTGAAACACCTGATTCTCTAAACAAGTGCACGAGCAGGAAATGACATGAGACGCCAGTAAAACAATACATTTCTCATCACAATTAACAAGCTGCACTCGAAGAATAATGTGTTTCAAGTGTTATACCCTGATTTACTGCAGCATAGAAAGTGACCATGTTGAAAAAGAGCTTGTGTAGATTCAGTGTAAAGACACTGTTGCTTTGACTTTATTAACATAGACTAAGTGAATAAGTGGCTTTGGAAAGTATGCAGACTATATAAAGATGGAGATATGGCAATTCCCTAAAAGTGAAGCCAATGCTTCACATTCGCCCCCTGGTGGCTGGCCTCTGCATAGGTGCATAACTGTCACGCCAATACATCTTTCTCAAATATGGTTTCTGTCGTTTTACACGTTTCTAAAAAGCTATAAAAATGGGCTTTGACAGCTGAGACTCACATGTGATTGGTCAAGAGCGTTTGTAGTTGAGTTTGATGATGATGTAAAAGTCAGTAAGTGATAACTGGAAATATTTCATTGTGTCTCTGCTTTAGATTCGTCCATAACTAACATTTTTCCATTGAAATGCCTCTCGAGCCTGTAGGTTTTGCCAGGAGTCGGTTACGCACACTGACCTTTACTGAGTGATAACACCGTTTGTCAGAAAATGTAAACAAAATTTGTTTTGTGTTTGACTCGCGACATTTCTCACAACTTGTGTGAACATGCCCGGAAAAATATTCATGTAGACAAACTGTGCGAAGAATGTTTTAGTATAAAATACATTTATTGTCTTTTGATAAGATTTCTATGAATGGACATTACACAATAGTGTAGAGACGTCTGAAAAGCACTTTGGTTACAAGAGAGAGAATCGTTGCATCTGTGATTTGTGCCTGTAATAAACACTCATACAATTTGCTTTAGAAAGTGCATCCTTCTTCTTCATACTATCACATTATCTTTTCATTAAGCTCAGCAGGATATTATGATAAGTGCAGTATATTATGTCACAAGCAAAAATACAAAAGTAATTGAACAAACAAAACAAACTTTTCCCATGTAAATACAGTATCTGATGTGGTTAAAAGTGAATCTATTGTGGATAAATCCTAGTGCTTGATTCAAAAGAAGAGAAAGAAATTAATACTTTCATTTAGTCCTAAAGAGTCACGAGTGAAAGAATTTAGGGAAGCGCTACGCATACTCTGAGACGGCGTTAAAGCACATCGAACAAACCTCTTCCTGTTTATTATAAGAATGAAATTTGGCAGTTTCATTGAGCAACTAATTAACTCAAAGGTCTAATTCTCAGCAGCTTGATTCTCAGTGCATGATGACCGGATGTTGACCGGGCACAGTGACATCCACAGCTGCACTATATGACCACAGTGTACAGTCAGTACATGCAACCAAAACTCTGAAGTGGAGCATCCACTGAAATAGATTAACTCCCTTTGGCAGTACAGTGATGCATACAAAAAAAATTTGAATGACATCAGTTTCCTGGTGTGCAATATACAAAGAGTACCCCCATATACATATACAGTATCAGTCTGGCATTTCACCAATCTTCTCACAAAACAATGTTCCCACAGAACAACACTTCATTGGTTTGAGATTAAATCCCATGTGCAGCGATCACCGCACGACCACAACTTCTCATATTAGTGGTCACAGGTCCAACAGGAAGTGTTCAGCTCATGTGGCAGGAGTCAGGAGTGCAAAGTGCAAAGTGACGGTCGTGTGAACACAGGCGGCGTGAACACATGAGTACACTTTTTGAAATGATTTGAGGTCGTATAAATAGTATAAAGAATCAGGCTGTGGTCAGTTCTTTTTTCCTTAAACCCCAAATCTGACAGCCAGTTATTACAATGTAATAATACAAATGTCAAAAAGAACCTGTTCTGCTAATAAACTCACCATATGATGTTGTTTACAAAAATAAAAAGGCATAAAAAAAGAAAAAGAGCCGTGAAAATACTGACGTTCAGCTGCAGATCAAGACGACTTTTCCAGCTCTGTTTTCACACGTAAAGTGAAAACCTGCAGGAAGTAAAAGGGAGAGATATGAGACTCATTTCCAGTTAATAAAAAAAGAATTGACCTCGTGTTTAATGGTCAGAAACTCACTTTGAAATCGTCGATGTACGTGAGGAAGAAGAGGATGAAGCTGAAGGCGACGACCCACTCACACACAGCGCTGGCCAGATAGAAAGGATAGTCCTGGAAGAGAGGCCGCAGTCAGTCCACGTGGTAAATGATGACTACATTCACCATCAGGTAATCTAACTAAAGCCGTCGTTTCCTAAAACCCAAGATGGCCTCTCACATCTGAGTCCAAAACCATGAAGAAATTCAGTTTATAAAGAAAAACCAAGGAGGTTACGTTTCCTCCCCCGTCCGCTTGCTGGTTTATCAGCAGAAAACTACTCAACGGATTTCAAAGAAACTTGGTGGAAGGATGGGAAATGGACCTAGAAAGAACCTCCTTTGTGGAGGTAAGTAATGCTACTAATGGAGACCCTGTTCAGATCTGGTTTAACTTCCCACCTGAGTGATCCGATCCCAAGTGGTCAGCTCTTAGTTCAGGTGTGAACGCAGCTAAGACACACGGAGGGTGCATTTCAGATGCGATCAGTCAGACACACATTCTGAGGCAGTGGGGTCTCCTTCTTTCAGCTGTGGGGGCCATATTTAAAAGCCTCTTTAGCTGACGACCTCTGACCTGCTGCAGTTTCATAATAAACTGTGGGATGTTCACACAATTATTTGCGACTGATTTGAAGTGATGATCTTAAGAGCTGTCCACATGTGATCTCTCAGGTTGGATGTTAACACCAGGTCTGAACAGCTGACACGTCTGCAGCTCACCTTGTCGTCTGGGTCTCTGATCAGCTCGCTCTGCTTCACCCAATATGCACAGATGACAGCTGAATTATCCACTAAGGAAAAAAAATCAATGAAGCATCACACACATCTACTGGCAATAACAACTGACACTAGAACATCTGGGAGCCAGAGCATCTTCTCAGCTTGGACTTCAGGGAAAGGATACCGGGGAAAAACGCCAGCGCAGCAAGGAGGGCGATCCCCGAACGCACTCGATACAGGCTGGAGGAGGATCCAAACGGATGGGTCTGATACGAAATGACCGACTGGAGGATTATGTATACGACGCCGGAGACGAAGAACAGTATAGCTCCTATGTCATGAACTACTCTCACTGCTATTTCCTGCAAACAAAAACAAGACAGGGGCTGTTAGAGGTTACATTACATTATATTTTACATCATGCAACACACACATGTTGAGACGTACCTGAAAAGTGGCAACAATACACATGCTCAGACAGGAGAGCAGCCCCCCCACCAGAGCAGTTCTATTGAGACATGTCCTCTTCACCCCTGTTTCCTCACCCAGCTTCTCCACAAACTTGTATCGGGCGTAAATGGTGAATATTCCTGCACGGGAAAAAGTCCGATTGTGCTTTTACCACAAAGGAGAAAAAAGAAAGAAGCACTCCCCATGAAGCCATAAATTCTGCTTTCACTTCCTTGAGAAGGGGAAACGTGACTTACATCTTTGGAGAGTCAGGAAAACCCAACGTTGCTTAATAAACCAAGCAGGGTCAAAGTGCCCAAGTTCACATTTATAATAAGGGGGAAGAAGAAATACCTGCACAGGCAGAGATGAATGTCATCAGGCCAAAAATGCAGCTCTCAGGGGGTTTTGCAGCTGTGTCACTGAAAAGGGAAAAAGGCAATTTTTTAGCCCTGATTTTTACACTTGTCATCTCTCTCTCTTGTCTCCCCTCAACCTTTGGCCTTGAGATCGTGTATGTTGTGGTTTGCTATTGAGCTGAACACAGAACAAATCATGACTTTTCTAACTTCAAATTAGTCAACGTACAAGTATAACATCAAAAGGGAGAAGTGAAAGAAGATTGTATGAAGCTGCACGGCTCCTGTGAAGTAGCAGCTGGAGTTTGGGTACCGGCCAAGCTTTACGCTCGATGGAAAACGAAACTGAACTTTACGGCACCACTGTTGTCTGATTTGTATCAACACAAAACCACATGTGTGTGCGATTTGGATCCCAGGTTGTTAAAGATCAACATGTGTCTGGAGCACCGTGTGCGTAAATCTCACCTGATGTATGGGAAGATTAAATCGACGTCGCGCCTGTAAATCGCGATCAGATAGGAAATGATGAAGGTGGAGGAAGACCAGACGACCAGAAACACTGGCAGGAAGCACAGACCTTGCGTGAACCAAAACATCTCAGGGAGGTTTGTTTTACGCGTAACTTCCAGAAAACCGTGTCACCACCTCAGCAGGAGGAGAAGGAGCAGGAGGAGAATGAGCAGGAGGAGGAGGAGGAGGAATCCACGTCTGATGCTGCTGATCCAGACGCATGAATCAGGTTCTGCGCCTCTTTTCTGTTCGAGTCTGTTAACGACAGTCACATGGTGGTGATTGTCCGCAATAGAATGAGCTCTGCCTCTTTCCAATAAACTGATATACAGTACAGCTACAGTGACCTCTTCCCCAAAATGACTCCAAGTGGGCTGGCGTTGCGCAAATAAAACCACCCGTTACATCCACCCATCTCCTCCTCCTCCTCCTCCTCCTTCTTCCCGTCTTTCTTTCAACCCTTAAACAATTGCTGTTGATTTATGCACGATCTCAGAGTCAGCAAGGAGCGTCAAGAGGGGAAGTGTTCCTCCAAAAATACAGTCAGAAGGTGCTTTTCAAGATAATAATGAAGAAATTAAGCCAAATAATAAGGAACTGGTAAAACCAGGTTGAGGAATTTCCCAGTTTTAGGGCAGAAAGATAAAATTGAAGATGTTACAGATGATAAAAAAGTAAAAAAAAACAATGAAATACAACATTTTGATGTTAATGATCAGTAAGCCAGGAGATGATCAGCGCCTCGATAAAGACAATACTAAAAAGAATGACTTATTAAGTTGGATGGATCTATTCAAAGGAGATTGTTCAGGAAAGTGGGGGCCCCTAACAGAAAGGGCCCCCGTCACCTTTGGTCCTTAGCTGGGACTGCGGAAAGGCCAACAAGGCCTCCAGTTAGGACCAGGCTACGTCCAGAACAGGCATTAAAAGTTAATGAAATCTTAAAATCATTTCTAATATTTAGCTGAATTTAGCTCGATGGAGAGAAGCTACAAACGGGAGTCATGTGCTGTTGAGGTTTTGGTGAGAAGTCGGGCTGCTGCCTTTTCAGACAGACTTACGTGGACTCTCCTGACTCAGATGTGGAGAGTTACAGTAATTCAAATGGGAGGAAATGAAAGCTTGCATAACCGTGCTGGAAGAAGAAATGGTCTATACGTGAGTCATGTATTTAACATTTTACTTCTAGGTAAAAATACAATAGTAAAAAAACTCAGGTTGCAAACACAATGCTCTCAACCAGAGGAGTCTAGAAATAGGTCTGAACCAATGTCCCTCACCCGGTTTTTCCACAATCCAACCAGAACATGAGAGTCTGAGGTAACTTGGTTGAATCCACATGTGCCATTAAATGTTGGCTAAATATAAAAAATAATAAACAAATCTAGATTTGACACAGGGCCTTTCTACAGGACATGGCGATGTGGTAAAGAAGCAGGAAAGGCCTTAAGACCCTTTACAAGTCAATGTCTATGAAACCTAATTTGTGCACTTTTACCAACAAATTTGCAACTAATCAAATTACCACAAACAATTTCACGGTTTTTAAATGCCCTCAGTTAGTGGTACAGTCCTGGAGCATATATGTTCTTGCATGTTTTAAATTCTTGGGTAAATTGGGTTAAGTTTTCCACCACTGGAGTTGAGTTGATTGAAAGGAGGATGGGACAGAGCCAGTGGAACCCAGATGTCTTTCAGCTCACGCTTCTAAACACGTTTTTTCTTACATTCTGAGCCAAGTGGAGCATCTTCTGAGCCTCGGCTGTTGCTGCAGCTGAAGATGAAACTCGCCAAAGTCTGACTTGGAGGCAACTTCAAGAAACTGTTTGCTCGGTTCGACCGTAGTGACTCAGCAGGGAGAGGCTGAAGTGGAGACAGACTCAGGAAAACTTTGAGATAACGGACCATGAAATGACTCAGGGTCTCATTCTTGGCTTGAGGGAACACATTTACTGTATGTGATGAAAACATTACAATTATAATAAAAAAATAAAGAGTCAGCTGATGCCCTGAGAGAGTTTAAGGAAGCCGTCCACGTGCCAGAAATCACCTTTCGGTCATAGAAGGACACCTGAGCAAGTTCCTCTTGACAACGGTGATGAAATACAACAGAAAACTCTGAGGACAACTAAAGTAAGTGAACATTGAATTTAGAATATATTGCAGGCAGGTAATGTCAGTGTTGTGATAGACGTATCCTCTTCCGCCCCCTTGTGGCCAAGATGTTTTTACTCTTTGAACAATTGTTACAGGCTCTTAAGAGGAGCAGGGTGATTATTTTGGCCCTTGAACCATAGACTGTAAATAAAGATGGACGATGCGTCTCCACTTGCTCACACTATCCAAAAATGAAGCCAAAATATAGCGGATACCAACGCTGCCATCCTGAGCCAGAATAGGGCCGGATCATGCAAATACGTGTGAATTTGCGTTTTTGCGTAGCAGCACGTTTTTGTATTTGCATGTGTTGTGACTTCGTTAAATTGATTTGCACTTATTTTTTTCTATTTGCATGTGTTTTATTGCTTTGCCATGTGTTGAGCTCTCTCTCGGCCACCGTACATTTCTGTGTTCCTACATTTACTGACTGTCTCCCTCAACCTGCTCTTTACTTACAGAGCAGGTTGTTGGTTCGATGCCCGCGTGTCTTGCAGGTATCACAGGGGAAGGGGGAGGTCTTACTCCCCACCGGCAGAGGGCGACAACATGCGGCAGCAGAGAAAGGGGGCGGCACCAGGCCCCAGCGGTCGGCGGTCATGTGACTCAGGCAAACAGCGGGTCAGCTGACAGATCCGGGGTCGGCCCGTGCGGTGTTTACTTTTCCATGATGGTCGCGGTTCTCTGAATGGATGCAGCGCTATGCGTCGCCGCGAGGAATCATGGTAGTCGTCAACTCGGTGCTGAAGCTCGTCCAGAGGCAGACGTACACGTGCCTGTCGCACCGCTACGGGCTCTACCTCTGCTTCGGGGGCATCGTCCTCATGATCGTTTCCGCCTTCCAGTTCGGAGAGGTGAGCGTCTTCTTCTTGACTTCTCCCCCGGGCAGCCTGTCAGGTCCCCCGGGCGAGCGAGCGTCCGCCGACCCGGTAAATGTCCCCGGTGCAGCTCCGGCTGCGCGTCCTCCTGCCGCCTCACCAGACTCCAGTCACAAATCCTCCTTTTTGTGGAGTAATCAACCTCTTTGTTCGACTAACCGAACTAATCAGCTGTAATCGAGACGTTTCACGAATCTTTAAAGTACTCGTGCAAATTCGGCCTCATGATTACCCCCCAGAAGAATAATTGATTTAAAGTACATTGCAAAAACCTTGTTACTTAATCATTTCTTTTAAGAAACATTTGTGAATTTGACATTAAAGCTGTTGAGGAAGTCCAGATTGTTTTCTTCTTGTGTCGTTTTGATATTTTTCCACCTTTTTAAAAAGCAGTTTCTAATATTTCAGAGTCACAATCGGTGCAAGAAACAAGAAATCTGTGACTTTCTAAATGTGATATTGTGGGTTTACGTCCCCTCTCTGCATTTACAGGTGGTGGTTGAGTGGAGTCGAGACCAGTATCATGTTCTGTTTGACTCCTACAGAGATAATGTGGGGGGGAAATCCTTCCAAAGCAGGTGAGCAAACTTTACATCTACCAATGAATCTCACAACTGTGTCTCTCCCTCACTTACTCAAATGTTAACGTTCGTTAGCAGACGATTGTTTTTTTTATTGCTGAGGTCACAGCGAGAGGTTTCAAATCTTCTTGGACAGAGAAATCTCAGTCCCCAGAATTAATTCATCAAGATTATTACGACTTAAACATTTTCTATACTGACATATTGGCCAAATCGTCAGTTAATCCTAATATGTTCTTGTCAAAACCTTTCATGCAAAGAAATGTGATAAATGCTTGATATTTTCTTTTTAACCGTAATTTCGTTTTGATTAATAATAATCATCAGTAAATGAATATGAAAATACAACCAAATATATAGAACTTGAATTACATTGAAGTAAAGTGAAAGGCTCATAGCTGCTGATTTGTCAGGCTCTGATAATTATTCATTTGCAAAAGTGTGCAAATCACGAGCCTAATTTCTGCAAAACCCTGACTTCATGCAACTCCAGAGCGTTTGCACTCTTCTCTTGAAGTGGACGAGGTGCAGCGCTGCATCAACACAAACCGACTCTGACACGCCGGAGCAAAGTGTTCACTGTGGAGGAGGGAAACAGGGTCACAGCTCTGCAGTTTCAGTCTGACTTACACGAGTGTCTCTGTGTTTCAGGCTCTGTCTGCCCATGCCTATCGACGTGGTGTACACGTGGGTGAACGGCACAGACATGGCTCTGCTGAAGGAGCTGAAGACGGTCAAAGAGCAACTGGAGGAGGAACAAAGAGCTCTGAGGTAGCTGTGGCTCCACATTCTTGAGCTGTTGCAATAGTGAAGTGACAGTTGTGCAGAAACACTGCAGGCTGTAACCTGTGGTCACAGTTAAACATAAACCTTTTACTGTAGTCTATGAAACAATCGGGTGCAAACACACTCACGTGACTTTGAGTTTTCAAACCCTGAATACAGTCAGAATTAACATACAAGCCTGCAGCATTATCATCTTCACTCAGAGAGGTCAAAGGTTTGGAAACGTCTGAGGAGAAGTTCCAGTTGCTCTTTTTTGTATCTGCCTCGAATGACCTTCACATCATGCTGGGACTTTTAACAGAATGTGATGAAAATAATATGAATTCAATTTGTTGTGAATTTCTGCTTATAGGGAACGTCTGGGGAAAAATGCAAGCGAGACAACTGAAGTGCCCAAAGACAGGTGAGGTTATTAACTACAGGACACAACTAAAACTAATGCAGTCATATTAAATCCTCCCTTTAGTCAAATTCAGCTTTATTTGTAACGTCCATAAAACATTTTGGACGTTAGTCACACGTTAGTCACACTTTTGGACGTTAGTCACACTCGCATGTGTAGTTTCACTACACATGCGAGTGCGATGCTGTGTCCACAGATGAGGGTGTAGACCACATTTAACAACAACATAAAAGCAAACACACATTATCCATGTAACACAAAAAGAGAGCAGTGTTATCATTTCCATAGTTTTTTAATGCTTTGCTAAAGGTTTTGCTATTATTTTCTTATATTTTTTGCAATATATCACAGATGCCACCAAATAAGTTCATTGCTTTTATTTGCCTTCTCTGGTTTTTTTAATCCCACAGTTTGTCAAGTCTTTGTTAAACGAGTCATACAAATACAATTTATAATCATTATTAACTTTAACGTGACCGATTTAACAGTAATAAAGTATTTGAGCTCTATAATTTTGAAACCATTTCCCACAAAGACATAATAGCACTAGAGATGTGCAAAGGATTTGTACCTTTGTGTACACGACTGTGTTTTGTCTCATTGTGCACACACACACACACTCACTGGCCACTTTTATTTCTTACATCAAGCACAACAGCTCTGCCACGAATTTCACCTTAGACCTCCTTTTCTGAAAGCTCTTAATTTTAAATATGTTGTATCTTTACATCTGAGGTTGCAGTTAGCGGTGCGTTCTTTTCTTTATCGCACTTCACTACACAGAATATTGTTTTTTTTAACCTTTCCCCTTGGTGTTGGTTAATGAGGACGGCAAAACTGCAGAAACACCTCAGACTCTCTGACTCTCAGACCTGTACTTTGAAGTGTCAGTTAAAGACACGATGAAACCACATGTGTGAACCCGGACTTTAATGTTGAAACAGGAAGTCGAGTCGGGTTTCACCACAGATCGAATAAAATTCAACAATCTAAACTATTTTAGAGTAACTGATTGATTTTGTAGTTTAACCCTTTTGTGTGCTGCAAAGTAAAGATTCTGCCATATGAAGATTTTCTAAATTTAATTGAACGTGTCGCATGTTTTTGTTTCACAAGTTTATGTTTCGGCTAAAATAAAGGAAATTAGCATATAAATATTAAAGCTCACACAGCAAAGTAAACTTCTATGAACATTTGACTTGAGTGAAGATGTTTCCTGTCCGTCCGTCTATTTGTTTCAACTGAAGATGCAAACAGGGGCTCGATGCATTTCCACAAAGGAAACTGTTTTGCAGATGGTGTGAACTTATTACAAATTTCATGCACATGCCCCGAATTGTCTTTCAGTGTAAAACCACAAACTTAGATGGAGTGGAGATGTATATCATTTTTTTTTTTCTGCTTGTTTTTAGTGGTAAGCCAGAATGTCTCCTGTCCCACTGCATCCTCGCACCCATGCTGGCCCTGGACCCCGCCCTGCCGGCCAACGTCTCCCTCAAAGAGCTGCCGTCGCTCTCCGCCTCCTTCGCCGCCGCCAAAGAGCTGCAGCTGATCACAAAACCCTTCCACCCGCCCACCGTCGTGTCTGTGGTCGTCTTCCACTCGCAGGCCGACGGTAAAAACAAGTGAATTCCGAAAACGCTCAAATGCTAGAATGAGATCAGAGCGTTCTGTGAAATGATGGAGCGAGAGATTCTGGAGGGAGAGAAATGAAAAGAACAAAAGTGACACACATAACTTGTCTCTATAAACAGACTCTGCATGTGAATTTGTAGAATCTGTGGGCGAGGGAGAAGATTTCCGAAGCCTCCTTATTTCCGTTGATGGAGGCGAATTCATCATCAGACAATAGCCGATGGACTGATTGCACATAACTTATTTTTAAATGTGACACATGTAGACAAAAGAATAAACTGTTCACCTGCAGTGAACCCAAGTCACAGGGGTTTATGTTCCATTTAAAGACTTAATAAGCCAGTGATTAACTCTCACGCACTATAAAAGGGGTTAAATATAGAAATATGTTGCTCCATCGCTCCTGAGCTGTCAGATTATCAACTCGTTATTGACTAGTGTGACTATTATTGGTGACTGAGCCTCTGATGTTGCTCCGTCGACGGTAACGATGATAAACACCAGCTATAGACGGATGCAACGGAAACCAGAAGACAAGAAATGTCCGCACACACGTTGATTAAAAAATGAAAACAGATCAAATAAAGAACGACAGAAAGAAACTAGATTTTTGTCACAGAGAAATTCAGCCGTTAGTCGATCAAAGGTGCTGTGATGTTTAAAATATTGTGTTGGGAAAGAGTTTACTCTTTACAGACTTAAACTCATCAGTCTGAGTGGTGACGAGAAGTCTGCATTAACATCTGTATGTGTTTATTAACATCCCTCTGCTGCTGTGTCACTGTTTGTTTGCTGTTTGTTTTACAGCTGATAAAGCCTTTACAGATGTGTCCAGAGAAGAGCAGAAATTCACTGTGTCCAGATGTTACCTGGTGGGTTCATAACTGTACGGAAATGTGATGCAAACCCCCCCCCCCCCCCGTCCCCCTTTAGATTAGTCTTATTTTGTCTTTGTTGTGTGCTTTGCAGACGACCGATAAAGAAGCTCCAGGTCTGATCCGCATGCAGACTCTGGCGTATCTGAGCGGCTTCCCGGCGACCTATAAGGAGACGGAGTCGCTGCGACTCAAACTCCCCTCGGCCATAACCAACAAGATCAAACAGGTAAAATCTTCAGATCATCAGGCAGTGACTTGGAAAAAAACACTTGGTTCCTAGTTGAAGTAAGTCCCGGGTGGTTTTGTGATGCTGATGCCAAGTTCAGAATACACAACCTATTGTCGTGTGATCGGAATCTTGCAGTTGTGAGTCCATACTACACGACTGACTTGGGGGTCACCCACTACAAGACTACTATGTCAAACACAGATTTGGCTCCAATCCCGAGCTTTTGTCGGCAACTTCCAAAACTCGTCTGTAACTGCAAAAAATTGGGCTAAAAATCGTGTCTTGTAAATGAGGCTTAAGGAGATTTATTGGTAATAAGCAGAACAGACTGAAAGATGCAGTAGTTATAAAAACACTGTAGATTCTTGGATGTTGATAGGAGACTTTTTGAAATGTTTTTATTTTGAAATCATTCTGTTGTTGTTTATTACACCCGCTGCATTTTGGGAAAATAACCAAAAGGGACAACTCCACATTTTAAGATGCATCCGACCCTTTTCTTTTATGGTTCTCAATGGCTTAATAGTAAAAAAATTTAAAATTAAAATTTATAAATCCATAAAAACTACCAAACAGTTGGAGGACATGTTAGTTTCCTGACTGAACAGCAGGTGGCAGAGCTGCACAAACAGTCACTGTACAGTTCAACAATCATGTGAGTTTCAAGTTTCTGTAAAGTTCATGTGAACTTCACTGACTCTGTCACCAGATGTTGCTCTTGCACTGTCAGAAGATGTTTTGTGTGTCATCGTTACATCAACTCTATTTTACCTTTGATCCTTTTATTCATCACAGCATCTTATCCAGTAGCAGATATTCTGCTCCGTCCTGCTAAATGTGCTCTTTTTCCACTCTGATCATTTCTGTTGTGATGTGGATGAAGAGTAGTTTATCTGTGTTTAGCTGGGGGGTGGGGGGCTGGACGCTTGTGTATCTAATAATTTCACCCCCTCAGAAGTCGGCTTTATATTTTCAGAGTGAGGAATGTCACTAATGAGCCTGGATTAGTGTGAAATGATCAAGGAAAACAAGACAGTCAGTCAACGTCAGACGTGTGGGAACGAGTCAGGTGTTTGTCCCGTCCTCTGATAATGTACATTATCACACGGCTGATGAGGATTAATTGGAGATTAGTTAGATAACGTCTTTTCTAACAGTCCTTTTATGTGCTGATTGCAAAACAAAGGTGTTAAACAGTACGATTTATCTGTGGATCTTTTACAACCCGGAAAATACCAAAGTATTTCTTCAGTACTTTCACAAAATAACAGTATGATTTTATTTATGGATGTAAATGCGGTGATTTAAGAGATTGGTTTATTTTTTGCTTTTTCAGCTTTTTCAACATAGTGGTTAGTTAGGAATTAAAGTGTATAACGCTGTTTATACAAGGATCATAATCAACAGTACATGAAACACAATGTACAACTTTCTTGATACACTGACTGATTCAGTTTTTGTAAACAATATCAATATTATGACTTGTTAGATATGAATTGATCTTAATGTTAAACTCAGCTTAATGAGACTGATTAATTCCTTTAATAGATCAAATACTCAATGCAGTCACAAGTGAACAAGCTGCGTCCACGACCCTCAGCAGAGTCCGAAGTGCTGTAACATTGTGTGTTGATATGTAGGTTAACAGCGTTTAACCTACATATCATCATGGAACCCAGTTGTCCCATCGTGCCATTCCATTCGTCTCCAGGTTCTGCCGCAGTGCAGCCTGCTGGGTCATGTGATAATAACCGGCGGTATTCTGCCTGTAACCTTAGCTGGCGGTGCGGGGGTTAACAGTGGAACAACTGTTTGGGGTGGCATGGCGCCAGCCAGTGCGCTGAAAGGTCGGCAGGATTTTACTGACCTTCCCTGCACTCTCACACACACACACACACACACCCACACACACCCCCACACACACACACCCCGTCCTCTCGTATTATTTATACCTGGATTTACCTGTTTGAACACCAGTTGAGATGTTTTACAAGTGGAACAAGCCGGGGCGGGTGTAGCAGGCATCAAACTGAGTGTGTGTAGTGGGAGTAGAGACGAATCAGGGACATGTGGAGTCACACAAGGTTCAGGAGGGATGATGGAAAGTGTGTGTGTGCGTGTTTGGCCGTGGAGGGATTGGAGCTCCACGCGCCGCCACACAATGCACAGTTTGGATTTCAAGGTATTTCCTGGCGTCGCCGGGCCACTTCTGTGAAAGAGGGATGATGTGCATAGTGTGGAGGGAGAGGTTCAGCACTGAGAGACGCTCGGTATTTATAGCCGGTGTTAGACTGTGTCCCGGTGATGAAAGCTGCCCCACGGCCCCGCTCATCTGCCCGAGCCGTCGCCTGTCGAGTCGTGACCTCAGCGTTTGTGTAAAGGCCTGTTGATGTGTTTGTATTAGTGTGTAGTTTTATGAGTGTGGATCGGGTCACACGGTGGCTCGTCTCCACCGACAAGGAACATTCAAGATGTGTGTCTCGTGCTCGTAGAGTATGTGCAGGGGGGGGGGAAGGATAATAAGTACAACTAGGACAACCCTTCCACCAACGTCTGTCAGAAACAAACTCACAAACCAGCTAAAATGGCTTATTAGATACAATTCAGTCAGTCCCTCCTAACTCTGCTCACTCACTCGCTCTCTCGCTGATGCTCTTTTTAGCATTTCTCCCAACCCTCCTTAAAGGCCCAACAGTCCCCTTGCGAAACCACATTAAAATTCACTAGATCTGGATTTCTTGTTTGCACTAAATTGCCCACACTCGTAAATATCAATCCCCTAATCATGCCTGCTTACGGGGACTGATAATCACCTAAAGTATAAATAAGTAGAAGCACATGACTGAAGGTTTAGTCATGAAGCCTGAGAGATAACAACTGGAGGAAGGTTTGTAATCTCTGTGAGCGGACACTCGAGCAAACAAACCAAAACATAACCTCCTGAGCCGAGGTTGTCGTGCTGATGTACAAAGACACGGTTACAATTATTCCTCACCGCAACATTATGTCCCATGTGTATAAATATACATTATGTAAATATAAACTGCGGCTTCTATGACACTGCAGTGACAATAGAATGCAATTAGTTGTGTAAACTAATGAACCCAGCAGTGAGTGATGGTTTCAAGCAGTTGGATTCATATGTAGCGACACGCTGCTCCATTCACCTGTCGGGTTTCTTCACGTGGAGCTTCTCTGTTGGACAAATATATCTGAACCTCAGCTCGTCTCACCAAACTATGGTTGTGTCTCTGTCCGTCTCCAAGAAAGTGTCCTGACACAGTGAAATTATGAACCAGTTGTTATCTATCAGGCTTCTTAGAGAAAAGCGAACTCGGTATTATGACACAAATATACAAACAAAACAAGATTTCCGTTACAATAGATCAACATCCATCCCTTCTCTATGCTGCTTATCCTCTTCACAAGTCAATGAATCAAAGGATTTTCTCTGTATTTTAATATTTTAATGTTTTATCTGCATTGTGATGTAAGTAAACAGGCGTATGTGTTTATGTGAGGCCTCCCCACGCCTCTGCTGTGTGTGCATGTGTTACACACTTATCAAGACTATAAAGAGAGCTACAATAAAGATGGCAACGTGATCCGGGGGCCAGGCATTCTCACGACTGGACCCGGCTGTGTTTTAAAGCCTCTGCGAGTCTCCTCACCTAAAAACGGAAGCGGAGGACAATGGACGAGTCGAGACAGAACACGAGACGCTATGTGTTTTGGGTTCAGGATGATGGAGGGAGACAAGGTCAGTCTTTTTCTGGGAAGATTAGAGTTAGAGAGACGAGGGAGGCGGGACAGATGGTTTCGAAAGAGACAAGGCCACAGGGGGACACTTACATACATCAAGTACACACAAACACACACACACACACACACACACACACACACATGATGCCTCTCATAATTCCCCCGAGGTCAGACAGAGAGCCAACTCCATCATACCCCCTTGGAGAAGATGACATCACAGAACTTTCCAAACTGACAACTCTTTACACACACACACACAGGGCTTGATTTGACCTCTGTACCAGTTGGGGTCAAAGGTCACCCTGAGCTGTTCAGGAACACAAATCCCATCACAAGTCTCGTCTCCATCTTTCAGAAATCTTCCCGTCTCGATGACAGACGTCTCTGTCACGAGATCACATCACGCTGCTCGCCATGGGACGTCCACTCTTGAGAAATCACTATTTGGGATTTCCCCACAGTGCATGTGATGATTTTAGTTGTTTGGGCTTAAAGTTGGGAAACTACAGACTTGACATGATGACCGTGAGGTTACACAACACTACAACTCTGAGAACTTGAGATGCTTTTGAGCTTGGAAACGATTTGCAACAGGAGACAAACTGGTTTATACTGTAAAGTAGATCTTATAAGTTATTGATCTGTATCCTGTAACAGTTGCAACACTACCTACACCAAGGATGTTATGTTTTCATGTTTCAGCATTTGTCAAAATCAGGTTTACAACTTGGTGCAGATCCAAATAGAAATTCAGATCCTGTGAATTTAAATGTGGTTTCATAGGGAGACTCTTGGGCCTGGGCGGAGATATACGCTCTACTTGGGGCTATTCTAGTTCAGGCCCATGATCGTACACCAATGTTTGCTAATTATCTCCGGGTATGTCTTTGGTTTTGCAGGTATTTGGTCCCGAGCCAAAGTATCTGGCAAATTAAGTCAGCCTGACGATGGCGCCACATAGGAAGTCGGGGGATCACCGAAGTTATGGGAATTTATCCTCATCTGACCTGCGTTATCTGTGACACATTCACAACAGGCCACCCGGCAGTTGTCATGATATTTCACTCAAATCCCCAAATGTCGACCTCACGGTGGCGGCAGAGGAGAAGTCAGTAGATCATGAAAGTCTTTTACAAAATTTCCTGTTCAACAGTTTTGTGCGTCGTTGTGTTTATTAGAGACCAGTGCAAACCAGTTAGTTTCTTGTTGGACTCTTGATTTGCTGGTTTGGATGCACCAGGAAGAGGAGGATGCTTAGTTTCCCTGATAATTCACTATTATTTGAATTTATGAAAATGATGAAGCTCCTGGAGATCGAATATTTGAGAGGTTCCCAAAAACACAAATCCTAAATTAGGAAAACATACAAACAGCTCGCTCACCAGGATCTCTCTGTATTTCTCCCTCAGTTTGAGTTGTACTCGGAGGCAAGCATCGCCCTGCTCCACCTGAACACCCAGCAGGACTTCTCTGACCTGACGCAGCAGGCGAAGAAGAACCTGACCCTGGACGGGAAAGAGTTAACCATCAGCCCCGGCTACCTGTTCTGGGACCTCACCGCCATCTCACAGGTACGACTGCTCCTTCCTGTCTCTCACATGTAAAAGAATATGTGTAAGTAATGAAAACCGTGTAGGTTAATTTTAGAACAGCCAAGATATGTTGGTGATTCAGTTCTTTCTTCTCTGCTTCTCATCCTCAGTCCAAACAGGATGAAGATGTCTCCGCCAGCAGATTCGAGGACAACGAGGAACTCCGCTACTCGCTGCGCTCTGTGGAGCAACACGCTCCCTGGGTGAGGCACATCTTCATCGTCACTAACGGGCAGATTCCCTCCTGGCTCAACCTGGACAACCCTAGAGTCACCGTCGTCTCACATCAGGTAAAAGGCTCGACTACGCCGCGCTCTGGTGTTCGGTTGTCAGACGGTTTTTACTGACGTCTAATCTTATGTCACGTGTTCAAGTTTATAAGCAAATGAAAGGTTCTAAAATAGTGACCAAACTAATGCTTGCATATATTGTCGTACTGGAAAGTGTTTGCTGTTTTATCAACCTTATTTTTTTATTGACTTGCAGGACATCTTCCAGAACCACAGCCACCTTCCCACCTTCAGCTCTCCGGCTATAGAGACCCACATCCACCGCATCCCCGGGCTCTCCCAGAAGTTTATCTACCTCAACGACGACGTGATGTTTGGCAAAGACGTGTGGCCGGACGACTTCTACAGCCACTCGAAAGGACAGAAGGTGAGAACACAGCATCATGTGGCTGAGGCTCCGTCCACACTACTCCAGAGGTTTCGAGTATTTAAAACAGAGAAGTCTGGAAATGTTGCCGACCTCGTTTTAGTTTGAAAACTCAGGAAAGATGGAGACGTTTGGAAACAATGTTTTCACCTGCACGCACCTGACTACTGTACATGAATCCTCACATGATATATCGGGTGTGTTAGTATAGACGGGGATTATTACGCTGTTTTAAAACAAAAAAATATAATTTTGGTGTAGTCTGTGATAGTTAAGTACAAACTGACCTTGAGTCTGCTCCTCTCTCTCTTCTCTGCAGGTGTATCTCACCTGGCCGGTTCCTAACTGTGCTGAAGGCTGCCCAGGCTCCTGGATCAAAGATGGCTACTGTGACAAAGCTTGCAATAACTCTGCGTGTGATTGGGATGGAGGAGACTGCCTGGGTAAAGCCAACACTGTCATGTCTGTATTCACACGCTTGTATTTGTCATCAGGGCGGCTGCAGGTCCTTGAAAAGTACTCAAGGATACTTGAATACTAGTATGACGAATACTTGGAAGTGGCTTTCAAAGTCTTTCAAACCGGGGACACTGGGGATCGAGGCGGTGGAATCTAACGGACATAAATGTGTTTTAATTTCAAGTGGCATTAAAAAGGGGTTTGAGAAGTTTTACAAGTCAACTACATGTCTAAATATGAAATGCTGCCCTCTTTCTTACAGGCACAGCTGGGAACAGTCGGTTCGCCGCGGGGGTCGGAGGCGGCGGGGCCGGTGGAACTGGTGGACAGTTGTGGCAGTTCGCAGGTGGTATCGGAGGACTCGGGGGGACGTCCTATTGCAATCAAGGCTGTGCCAACTCCTGGCTGGCTGACAAGTTCTGCGACCAGGCCTGCAATGTCCTGTCGTGTGGCTACGACGTGGGCGACTGTGGCCAAGGTAAATCTACAGCAAATCAGATGCCTATGATTTCAAGATGAAGTATGTAAAGAGAATGTAAAGAGAATCCTCACTTTTGTTCAAGGATGATTCTTTTCGGTCAACCTTTTAATGGCGTCATATCCGTCATATTCATCTAGTAGTAAATCTTTGCGAATAATCTTATCCTTAATTGTGTATTTATGTCTGTAGAGCATTTTGACGAGCTGCACGCCGTGACCCTCCAGAGGAACTGGACCCTCTACACCCTCCCCGTGGGAGAGGTCAGGCCATATTTCAGTTTCAGAAAATTCGCCCGCAGAGTCACTGAGGCCCACGTCAGCGACAACCCGGTGGTTCGTCACACCTCTGTCGCCAACAAATGGAAGACCGTGCACTTGCTTCTTTATCCCGGACACAATGCCACGCAGATCCAGTACAACCTCACCTTCCAAAGAGATGACGACACAGAGTTCACGATGACTTTCGGCGTAGCTATCGACACCCGCGAGGTTCCTCGTGCCAACGTGTCCAAGACCACGAGCAAAGACGTCAGCATAGAGCCAAAGCCGACGCTGTCTCCTGAGCCCGTTGTGGCTTTCTTAGATGTTCCAGAGGACAAACGAGGTCCGAGGATCCAGACAAGGCAGCCGCAGATCGTCATCGAGGTCCCTTCACTGAACGTGTCACTTTTACCAGCTGTCGTACGCACTGAGCTGCAGAAGCTCGAGGAGAAGCTGCTCAACGGTGACCTTACTGTGAAGGGTTATAACCTCACAAAGGCTGAGCTTCTCAAACCTTACAAGACACTGGCTCAACTGCAGCAGGTCGCTGATGAGGGTGAAGCCAAGGTCCAGAGGAAGCCTTATAAAGACCTGGAGGGAGAGCCAAAACAAAAAGCTGAAAGTATCGTTCAGCAAAATAACAACGCAAAAGAAGACGCGGCTGTGAAAGAACCACCGGTTACTCCTCTTGTCCCCGTCCACATCGATGATGTGCACAAAGAGCTGGAAACATCCAAACCTCCCGTGAAAGGCGCCATCGAAAGACCTTTGACCTTCAAGCTGCTGAACCACATCTCCAAAATCAGAAGTGCTGAGAGTCAGAATGATCCGATCAATGCTGCAGGAGGAGGAGCTCCAGTCGGGAGGAGGCTCCAACACTTCACCTCCTCAGATCGAGGCTTCCTGCCGTGGGAGAAGAGGAAGTACTTCCATGGACTACTTGAGGTAAACAGAGCCCACGACTCTCACTGTTCATCTAAAGTCGTGCATTTTAATTTCCTCAGACATCATGTCCTCTGTGTCGCCTCTACAGGAAGGGGAACGTCTGAAGAAAGAGCTGATGTACGCGACCGACGGCGGCGCCACTGCCCGGAGGCTGCGGGACACTTTTGCCGAATCCCTTCGCTACGTCAACAAGCTGCTCAACAGCCAGTTTGGCTTCACGTCCCGCAAAGTCCCCGCGCATATGCCTCACATGATCGACCGACTCATCATGCAGGAGATGCAGGACATGTGAGGCTTGTTTCTTTTTTGATTTTGAAGTTTTCCTGAAGTGGCAGCATCTTAAATTGATTTGTACTCTTTCCTTCAGATTCCCAGAGGAGTTTGACAAGACCTCGGCCCACCGCGTGCGTCACTCGGAAGACATGCAGTTCGCCTTCTCGTACTTCTACTTCCTGATGAGCGCTCAGCAGCAGCTCAACGTCTCCGAGGTGTTTGACGAGATCGACACAGATCACTCGGGCGTTCTGTCCGACCGGGAGATTCGAACTCTCGCCACACGGATCCACGAGCTGCCCCTCAGCCTCCAGGTCGGTCCTGGCTGTATAAAAAACATCTCTCGATAACATATTAACGTATTTTAAGAAGACAACGTCATTTCTTTTAATTTGTCATTGTGGCGTCTTGCAGGATCTGACAGGACTGGAGCAGATGTTGATCAACTGCTCCAAGACTCTCCCGACAAACCTGACCCTGCTCCACCTGGTGAACCCCACTCAGGAGACGTACTACGACCCCAGCATGGTGAGACTTATTTAAAACTTCTGTAAATGCCTTGAAACTTGAATTGGACTTGTAGCTGAATTTATTTGGCTCTGATTTGATGTTTTTCAGCCTCCTGTTACAAAAGGCCTCGTCCTCCACTGTAAGCCCATCACAGAACGCATCCTTAAAGCCTTCAGAGACCAGAATAAGTACAAGTGTGTCTTCACGCACTGTTAACATCGTAAAATTCAGACGTTTGGTTCTCCTGTTGCTAACGTCTCTTTCCGTTGGACAGGTTCGAGATCATGGGAGAGGAGGAGATAGCGTTCAAGATGGTGCGGACCAACGTGTCGCATGTGGTCGGCCAGTTAGACGACATCAGGAAGAATCCGAGGTCCGCACAGATCAGTTTTCCCTCTTAACATCTTCCACGTACGTGTTGTTAAACTGCACTGCAACTGTCTGTATTTTCGCCAACAGGAAGTTCATCTGCCTCAACGACAACATCGACCACAGCCATAAAGACGCTGCCACAGTGAAAGCTGTGCTCAGGGACTTTTACGAGTCCATGTTCCCGCTGGCGTCCCAGTTTGAGCTGCCCAGGGAATATCGCAACAGGTTCCTGCACATGGACGAGCTCCAGGAGTGGTACGTTACATCGTGTAGACGACGTCTGGACGAAGTTATGTTTTTCGTTTGCTTGACGCTAATTCCAGAGTTACGGTTTAAGCAAACGTAACAGAAAGTGTCATTAAGTTAAACTATGGAGTGTTGGAGGGTATGAAGGTCTGCGAAAGAAAATGAGGGATGAAAAGGAGAAAATATGTATTTTTTTGCTCAAGAAAGTGAGAAAAATATTCCTTGATCCGGATCTGCTCCAAAATGTAATGGAAAATGTGACGGCGATGAGTTGAGTAGTTTCTGAGCCGTGGAAGTGTAACGTCCTTGGTAGAGGTAATGACAGAAAAGCTCTAAATCCTCACACTAGAGAAACCGAAGTGCATGTTAATAAGTCACTTAACGATCGGATCAGGTCGCCCATTAATTTTCTGTCAACCAATTAACTTGATTCATCACAACGACCAGTTACTGATGTTTGAAAAGCGCACATACCAGAACTGAAGTGGGGTCCTTGTCGCTTGTGTGCCGGTAATTTGTCAAGGTCTTGTTTTTTTTTCCCTCCAGTCGCTCTGAGTTAAGAATTTGTGTCTGTCACCGCGCGGGGATGGAGCGTTGCCAGGTCGGAGAGCGGTGGGAAATCCCTCAGGGGCTTTAGAGTTTTTTTTTTTCATGGCTTCCGCTCCTGTGTTCATGCCGGCCTCGCAAACAGACTGTAAAATTAGACCCCGCTGCTTAAGATCAGCCGCGAGCTTCAAGATACTTGTAAGATCATCGCACAGCTGAGCCTCTCGTCGCCCCCCCCCTTCCTCCCCTTTGGTTTGTGAAGTGACAGGCGGATGGCGTTGGGTGATGTCACCTCGTCACCCTGTTGGCCTGCTGACCTCCGGATAATGCATACCTCTGTCTCGTTATATAATATCACGAGTCTGTCCTCCAGCGGGACGTCTAAATCAGGGATCATGTATTTTACACCTGCATCTGTTGATGTTGGACGTGGAACCGAAGCATGAATCTGCTTCTTGTAATTTATAACGGACAGATTTTGTTTTGTTTCCCGCAGGCGGATTTATCGAGACAAGCTGAAGTTCTGGACACACTGTGTCCTCGTGACGCTCGTCATCTTCACCGTCATGTCCTTCTTCGCCGAACAGGTCAGTGCGTCCACGGCAGGACCACACACGCCTTTTATTTACACATTCAGACCAAGGGACTTAGGTTCACACACACACCTCGTTTTCCCCCTATTCCCACTGGAGCTATGATTTTAAACCTGCGTTAGTGGAATTGCACGGAGAGGTGGGTCCGTCTCGTGTGTCGCACGAGTGAGACAAGCTGAGCCAGGACCTGACTTTACAGAAATGAAAGACCCCCACGTCCTCTGTGAAAGAAGAGACGTGTCGCTCTTTGTTGGCTTGGGTCAGACAGTTCTTGTATTTACCTGCTTTGTTGCCAGGTAAGTGGCATCTCTGGCTGTGAAAGAGTCCAAAGAATATCATAGCGAATCTGGATCGTGTTCTTCTTTGACTTCTCCTGTCAAACTCTTCCACTTTGCGACAGGAACAAGTATTAACAAACTAATTCTGCTCGACATTGAGCTCTCCCTAATCCAAAGGTTTCCAGTTTCTCCTCGGCGAACATAAAGAAAGGTTAATAGTTGCAGTGACCTGAGGAGAATTTACCCCCCCGCAGGAGCCCGTGGGACCAGTGAGGAATGTGCCGGACTTGTCCAGTGGGTCTGTCACCTCACAAAGACTTTAGATGTTTCTGAACAAGACCGGTTGGCTGGTCACTCGGTCCCAAACAGGATTTTAAGCTTTGTCAGGTTTAAACCAGATCCTGGAGGCGACCGTCGTCCTGAGACAGTGTGTGATGTCTTAATTTAGAGAGGGTTTGAGTGGAGGTCGTCATGGTAACCAGGTCTTGATAGTTTAAAAAAACACTGTTAGTTTGTTTGTTTGTTTGTCGGAGGGATTTTGCAAAAATTACAGAACAGATTTCCACGGAACTTGGTGGAAGGATGGGAAACGGGCCAAGAAAGAACCCACTGCACCTGTGGATCTGAATTTTGCACTCTTTTAACATGACATAAGATAAAAGGGCATGTTTAGGGAACTGATATCTATGACTGTGTCTAATGTGGTGCAGCTGGGGCCTTGGCGGAGGCGTGCACTCTGCATTTGTGTGCGTTTCTGTTCAGAATACAAGGTGTATTGAGTTAAACTCTAGATCCTGGTTGGCTGATTGTTTTTTTGTTACCATTGGAGGAAAGGCTAAGTAGAGATGTTTCGATACCAATACCAGCCAAAATACCGGGTCAGCAGTATAGGAATCTATGTACCGATCTGATGAACGTCTTTAAAGTATTTTTGTTCAAAGTACAGTGTGAGCCAGAGCTAAAATATCAGCAGTTTGGTCATATTTCACTCTGGAAAGTCCCTCAACTAAAACCCTGACATGCAACATATGCAAGGAAGTTCACATCGGCCGATAGGCAAAGATCAGGTATCGGAAAAGAGAGAAGGGACAAATGTCATCGGCACATCTTTAAAGCTTCCTGCTATCAATTTTCGGATCTATCACTCTGCCAGAAAGTGATTTTGAGAAGAGTATTTCCCACGTTTAGCTAAACAGCTTCACCTCTCTCACATATGAGTCATCCTCTCTCTGACAGACAGACAACACAAGCTTTTTGTTTTCTCTTCCCTGTAAGCAACTTCTAATTATGCCCTTTCCTCTCTGCCTGCAGCTCATTCTCCTGAAGCGAAAGCTGTTCCCCAGACGCAGAGTGAACCAGGACATCAACCCCGAGCGGGTGTGATAGAGGGAGACCTCCCTCTCCTCCTCCTTTCTGCACTTCCACCTCCGCTCCTCTCTCTGGATCCAGACGAGGAGTGGAAACAGGAACCCGACGTCCTCGACGCTTGTGTTTCATCAGCACGGACGGACGACAGACACTCACACGTGAGATATGGCAATGAGACGTTTTTTATTTCAGAAGATGATGGACGGTGCTGGCCGATGAACGAACAGAAGAAGCCTGTGCATCTTCATGTCGTCCACTGGGGGCGTCAGAGACTCTCACACAAACAAAACATAAAACACTCCCCTCTGCACTGCACCACTCCTCATGTCCCGTCCTCTGTGTCATTGATGGATGTGTTGAGGTGTCAAACACTTGATCGGACTGTGTTTGTTTGTGTGCGTGTGTGTACAGCTGAAACAAATCACATCAAACTGCTACTATTTAAAAAATATATTAATGACGAGTCCGAAAGCCAAACATGCCAAAAATGATGGTACTCCTTAAAGCTCTTATTTTCTACTCTTTCCTGTTAAATCTTCAGAAATCAAATAACTTGATGGTACGGACAGTTTTTTGTCGCTTTTTTCACAATTTTATAGACAAAATGATGAATTGATAAAAGATCGGGTTGGTAAGTTGTTTCTTTTCTCTCACTTTTTATCTTCTTATTTATCTTATTTGTTGAAATCCTCGTCACGTCCCGATAGCCATCAAAAAATGAAGTCGTCTTAAAAAAAAAATCCCAGCCTGCACCTGCACGACCGGAGAGACGCACACCGCTGAGGCAGAGACGATCAGGAAGTTAGAGAGCGAGTCCCGGGGAAGTCGACTCCGAGCTGTTGACCATCGGGCTGATAGGAGGGGGGGGGTATTTTATAAGTGTAGCCTGCTCTTGCTGAACCTTTTCCAGGATTACCAACCCTAGCTTTAATTCAACAATTGATCAGCAGATGAAGAAGATTCTAACTTTGTGTTTGGTTGTGTTTGGCGTTTACCTCTATGGCTTTATTTTTAAGGAAAGGTGCGTTAAGTACATTGAGGGCGAATAAGGAATAATTCATTTACGTGTCGTTTTATTGTCCATTTCCGTTAAACCCATGAAAACTTGAAGTGCCTTTGTTCATTCCTGCTTGTTTGAACATTAGTTTTTTTTAAACGTTGACCCGTGCACATCACACCCTAACCTAGTGATTTACAATGGGAATGAATGGGAATGAATGGGATATAGGCTAATTTAATGATCATTCTTACTCTGGTACCAATGCATCTGATTGTCGGAGCTACGTGATGCTGCAACTGTCATGGCCGCCTGCACGTGTGTCCCTGTGGGACTCGACAGGATCGCCGCTGTCTGAAATTCAGACGCCCTCCGCATGTTCTCTGACTTACTTTCATTGTTGTCGTGAGACAAGTGACGTGTGCGTCTGATGTGAATGCTGCTGAATGAAAACACGCTCGTCACCTCTTTAAGACCTTTTATCTCTGAATGTCACTTTTACTAACTTCTTTACTGTAATAATGTCAAACCGACACGGAGGCGACTCCCTGATCGGGGGTGGCGTCACCGGGCGAGGCAGGCGAGACCATGAGTCACGTGTTTGGAAATGTGGATATCATGATTGCGTCAGTGGAACGGTTCCTCTGACTGAAATAAAACTGGTTTTGTTCGGTCATCTGGTTGTTTTTGTCGTGTGTTCGTGTTCTGTCATTGTAGAATATTACACATACTCAGTTATGAGGGGTTTTTCCATTTCATTCTACTTCACGCTTCTACTCTATAAACACTTTATATTGAAATATTGTACTTTTCACTCCAGTACTTTTCATCTTACGGTTTTATGTACATGTTTTTCTATGAGAGGCTCTGTTACGATATATCAAATTACATTTTCCTTTCTTGTGCTTGTATCTACATTTTTCGGATTCTTCTCTTCTGAACTCTTTCTGGTTCGGACACTGACACGGACGACAAAACCACAGGAAAAATATTTTCTTTATTACAATCGTTTCCACTCGTGTCTGTTAGTAGAAAGGCGTCTTCCTATTATTCAACAGTGCAACATGGTGTTCAAATCAAGGTTATACGTCCTGATGCATAGTTCCACACTCCATCCTCACTTATGCAAAAATTTTTTTTTTTTTTAAGGACGTGTCTCTTTATAAAGTCCACAATCCTGAAGAAACGTTATTATAGCAAATCAAGAATACCGCTTTTTTTTTTACCTCTAAATAGTTTCCCGGCACTACAGAAATATCCCTTTTCATCCAGAATGCACCTGAATAATGAGTCCGCAATAATCAATAATTATAAAAATTACCGACAACCCAACAAATCTGCGAATGAATCACTCACCTATACACAATTTACATTTGTATAAGTGAAGAAATGTCCCGAGTGAACAGCTTCCCGATGTTACACGACATTTCAGTGGAAAACAATAAAGAAAAGAACTTTAAATATGCACAAAGTTTAACAGTAATTACAACAAAAATATTTTAAGGCGTCTTCAGTTGAATTCTGTACAATCACATAATTATAGCGTTAGCCCTTCAGGGAGAAGAACAGAGAAAGCAGGACGAGTCCGGTGTTAACGCTTCATCAGCTGACGGCGCTAAAAGGCTGCAGGTAAATCTTATATCTTTATTTTCCACGTCTGTAGAATGAGATGAAATAACTGATGTTTGTGAGCGAAGCCCGATAGAAAACCCGATCAGCGCTTTTCAGCCTTAACACGAAACCGTTACCCCTTCACGTAGCTCACTGACAATCTGCCACATCGCGAACTTCACTGGAAATTATTTTTGGGCTTTTAAGGTCATTTTTAATCTGTATTTTCAAAACCGATTAATTTTTTTCCCGATTGATTCACATTCATTTAATAAATAAAAACATAAAGATTAAGAGACGTTTCGGTGGCTCCTCTTCTCAGTTTGGGCAAATATCAGTGATTTATTGATTATTTCTCTGGTCACGTGTTTAATATGCGACGACCGTAATATGACTCATTCTTTTTAAAATTCAAAGCAGATAAAAATACTTTGATATTTGCCCAGACTGTGAAATATCCACTGAAAAATAAACATTTTGGTATTGAATTGTAAAGAGTACCCTTTTAAACGTAAAAATCTATTTTATTTTATTTTGACATGCACCAATGATTAAATTAAAACTATTTCAAGGGAAACTCTGGTTCTGCCTAATTTCCTAATTCCACGTATCCGTGCTTTTCAAACGTTTGTTGTTATTTTTTTGGTTTGTAGAGTCCAGTTGGTTTAATTTGTTTTCCCTGTCTGCTCAAAGAGGCAGTTTTTAATCCGAAGTGGTCACTTTGTCAAGGCTGCAGTGGCTCAGGGCCGAGGGTCGCTTCTCGCCCTCGTGGTTCTCGTCTGCTTCCAGGAGCGGGGAGATGTCCGTGTCCCCCCCCGCCTCCTCCCGCCGGGCAAGCCGTCAGTCGCGGTGCATGTGGCCTGGCGGCGTGATGCTGAAGACCTGGATGCGCAGGTGGGCGGCGATCTGGATGCACACGCCTGTGCAGTAGCGTACGAGATCCAGAAGAGACAGGATCTGACGGAGAAAAAAAGAAAAGGAACTTCGTTAAAAGTGAAGAACGAAAACAGACAATTAACAATTTTAAATAAATATATATTACAGTACTACTTTTAAACTTTTGAAACTTGTACTTCATTATTATTAATGACATAAGGCAGCAGATTCTACATTCAAATTGAATATTATTCAGCAGAACACAAACCACCGCCATGATCTCACGGAAATTGTCTGAGTAGCTTTTGCGTAATCCTGCTGGCTCACAAACGCGGAAGGAAACCTAACGTCCTTGGTGGCGGTAACGAGTAAGTGTAAGTATTTGGGGATTAAATGGAGTGGACATTATGACTGAGGAGGAAAAGATGATGCCTCTAAAGAAGGTCAAACGTGTAACATGTAACACGCTGCCTTTTTCCTGTTCAGTCAACAAGGCCCACCTGTCCTGCAGGTTTCTGCTGCGGCTCCACGCCTGCTTCTATTAAACTGTCAAACAAATATATCGCTCTAAACTGAAGCAGATGATCGTCGACAATCACAGAGGGCTTTGATTGTGAACATGCCTTGAAGACATCTCTGCATTTCTTCAGTGGGTCGTGTGTGTATTTATCAAGAATGCAGTGACACGTTTGTTTAATGCCACACTAGACAAACACAGAGCATTTATCTACAGCAAATATGTATTTAAATATTTACTTAACCTGATATAATCCCTCAGAAGTCGTCAAGTGACTCCAACGTATGTATTACAAGATATTTACATTAGAATATCTTCTGTACATTTGAGCGAACAAGAGAACTTCTCATTTACAACTGGGAGACCGTGAACACAGGTCAACAGTCAGTTCGGTGGCTGCACTTTGTACAGGACAGGTTGAGCGGTGATTAGTTGGTCAATGGTATCGGTGTAAAGGCGACAAATAAACTAAAGGGGCAAACCGTAGATTTAAGATTTACTCATCAAATAAAGTAGGAAACCTCTGAAGTCGGATGAAAACAAATGCGAGTTGCATTGTGGGAAGTGTAGGACCCTGTGTTTGTTAAGCTCGGCCCATGTTTAGAACTAAAAGCCAGGATATGTATGAGTCAGGGAAGAACCCTTTACATTTTGGTGCAGATCCAGGATACTTTTTTAAATGTCTTTAACATTGTGAGGTTTTTGGGGCTTGGTGGAAATGTGTGTTTTACTGAGTGCTACTCTAGTTTAAAGAAGAATAAACGTAGTACTGACCGTGGCGATCCAGAGGACGCTGTACTCGTCTATAAAGCTGTTGAAGTATTGGTTGAGGAAGAGGAGGCCCGGGCCTATGAAGGCCGAGTCCGGGAGGTGCAACTCACTCTTGGTCATGTGAGCGACCTAAAGAAGAGACACAAAGAAACCATGAATCACATGCACTGAATAACACGGAGGAATAAAGGTATAAAAGGGATGATTTTAAAATGAAATCAAACGTACCACCAGTTTGTTGGAGATCTTGGCGATGACCATGCCGAAGGCGAGCAGGTAGAGACAGGGGTGGTTCTCGAACAGGCTGCTGGAAGACTTCTTGAAAATGATGAAGGCCAAGGTGAGGATGAGGCCGATGTGCAAACCGGGACTCAGCACGCTGGTGTCCTACACAGAGGGATTGTTTATTAGTTACGTCATCTGCTTTACAAGATCAGGCATGTTCCTAAATATGTGTGTTGACTTACGGCCACTGTGGAGCCGTTCTTGCCAACACCCCCGTTCAAAATGACGTAGAAGTAGTTGTAGCAGGAGTAGAGGGCCCCTCCGATGATGCCCACGATGGGGAAGACGTACATCTGCAGTCCGATGATCGGCAGCTACGGAAACACATGGAGGTCAAATTAATGCCGAGACCGAAAAGCCTCCGCACAGAAATAAGAAAAGGTGCTTTTATGAAAGCTGCAGGCATGCTGAGCGTGATGGGAGGCCAAAGCAAAAAAAAAACATAAATAAATAAAATTAAATAAAAAGTAAAAATGCGGGTGACATCATCAGCTTTTTGAGCCAGATCATGTCCAGTAGATGACCTGTTGCCATGGCGTTAGCTACCCATATTTACCTTCTCACTTCTCTCATGTGATGTTAAGTCAAGCCTCCAAAGGCAGCAGAGTGAAAGTAAAACACAAATTCTATTCAAAGTGTAGAAGGACGACTAAAAAAAAACTAGGAATTGATGCAGATAAGATTAGTGTGGAGCTAAAGAATCTCTCACTATACACTCATGGTGAAATGGAAGTGTTCCCATGTGTGTGGGTGTGCAAAATATTTGCAGACGTGTACATGTGACCGTGCAAATATTTCCTCCTCAGTTACCGTAGTTTGCCAAAGGCCCACGCCTCCGAACGCCGACATCACATACATGACCATGATGGATAACTGCACTTCTGTGACGTCCACCCTGAGCAGAGAGTAACAGCGAAGAGTGAGTTTTAGCTTTAGCTGAAATAAAAAGAGAAGCTTAAGTCAAACAGGTGAAGGCCGGACACGCGTAGCGCTCCTGAACACGGGACTCACAGGCCGAAGCGGAGTGTCCCGGACACGTAGGTCTGCCAGTGGGCGCAGAAGAACATGAACATCCCAATGAAACCGCAGAAGAACATCCAGTCTGGGAATCTACCGATGCCACATGAGATGCACGTTCCGATAGCAACAAACACTGCAGGGGAACAGAGAGAGAGAAAGAGAAAGAGTAAGAGAGAGTTAGTCCACGAGCACATGATGAAGAGCTTCTCCATGAATACAGGTGAAGTTTTGTCAAAGCACCTGTGGAGACGGCATCGCAGCCGTGGTCAAAGAGCTCCCCGAGCGCAGAGCTGCTATTTGTCCTCCGGGCCTGTTTCCCATCGATGGCGTCCAGAGACTGGTAGATGAAGAGGCCCAGAGCGCTCAGTAAGAAGGCCCAACACGGAGCCTGAGAGGAAAGAGGAGACAGAGCAAGACTCTTATTTTAGGGAAACCTGCTCAGAAAAAAGACCTGAACCTTGTTTTTCTGTGAAGCAACTCACACTGAAGGGAAGCAAAGAAGAGCTGGAACAATAAGACGACTAATTAATGGAGGGAAAAGTTATCTGCAGCTGTTTTGATCCTGAACAATTCAATCTTCTAGTTTGTTCTGGCTTCTAAACTGAATTTTGACCCAGATTTCTAAGGGAATAATTCATGGGTCTGGCTGAAAAAAAAACCCTGGCACATAAAGTTGACCGATATCTACGAGTGTGTGGAATTTGGCGCAGCTTGACTGAATTGTTGGCGGAGGTCTGTGTGTCACAGAAAGCCATTCTAGTTCATTATAGTTATTTTGTACTTCTTTGCAAACTAACTTTTTACCACTGTAATATTATTATCTGTATTTATTTATGTTTGGAAACTGTTGTCTGAAGCATGATCAAAACTTTTTAAACTCTGAAACTAGTTGGATTAGATTCGGTTACTTGCAAGGGAGGGTGAGAAAGTCAGTATTTTAAAATGGCAGAAAAACAGAATCAAGATTTATTTAATCCGCTGACATGTGGATAATCAAACGCAACCACATGGTATTTTGTCGTCTTATCATCCAAACACAAACTGTGTGTATCAGTGAGTGAAGTGCGAGTGAGGAGAGGGAGGGATCCCAGCTGACAGGAGTGTGTTGGCTCCTCTAACTAGGGTGGAGGTTACCGACCATCTGGACACTAGAGCTGCGCCAGCACAGCGTGTTTACCACTACAATATGAGTGTGTGAGCATGTTTGTGTGTGCGTGTGAGACAAAGAACGTCTGTTTTTCCGGAGAGATCAAGAATTCCACACCGTCCCTGTCCTGAGCACTCAGAGACCCAGCAGCTACTTTTCCTCTAACAGCCCGAACGTGCTGGGGACAGTTTAGGGTTAACACAGAGGTCACTTCGGGGGGAAACTCTGCTCACGTGCCTGTGAGATACATGTTTGTTTGCACGATGACAGGACTTTCAGAGCTCCTGGCCGTCCGCGAGGAGGAGTGGACGTCGGCCTGATTTACTGCTCGATTATAAACAGGGAGGAAAGTGAAATGCCTTTGCACTTGTGGAATTTGACAGTCACAGCGTGCTGCGTGGACTGTGGACTGAGTGGCAAGGTTCTCCTGGGTAGATCGGATAAAGGTGTACATCTGATAAACACACACACACACCTATGCATTTCAGGCTGAGGCCGCTGCACCTCAGTGAACCCGGATACACAGGTTAAGTGGATCACAGGTCATGTGTTGGGCTCAGTTGGACGCTGCAGCCGCTGGTTTTATGCATTTTAGTTTCAAAACAGTTCTGCATCTGTAGCTGCGTTAGAGGCGGATCTGGACTCATTTCACATCAACAGACGTTTCTTTGAGTTTTAAGTCACAGTTAATTTCCTATTACCTCAGCAGCGACGAACAGGGAGCCTCCTCTCTTAATGGTGATCTGAGCCAAAATCCCATCTTTGTGCAAACTGCTGTTTTGCTATCAACAGCATCTGCATCACATGATCTCGGGCAAACCACGTGTCCCAGATGTCAACTTCCCGTCACGTCTCAATCTACCCACAGCGAACCCCGTTAAAGATCTTGTAGTTTAAAGACTCGGAGCTTGTGTGAGGCCAAACAAACACTGCACCTTACAATTTAGGTTGATTTCCCGAATCAGCATGAGATCATCTGCAATTCGGCTTTAGGGGGCCACACATGAAGGAGGGTATACATAAATAACACGTGCACTTTCTGTATTGATTCTGTACTGATTCCTCAAGTCGCGAGGCAGAAACGCCGCCGAGGGCGTTAGCGGGAAACATGACCCCCCCAACCGTGAAGCTAGATCTGATATAACGTCAAGATCAAAGCAGTTACGAGGTTCGCGTGTGAGCCGAATTAACAAAGAGATTCTGCTGATTTGGAAAAAATACGTCACATGGCGGTGTTTGATGCATATGACGTCAGCAAACGGCGATGGAACTTTAATTCGCGTAGTTTCCTAAAACACAGGTTTCGCGGCACTTGAGCCAAGGTCGCTGAACTCACCTCCTCCGTCGCCGTGGGACAATAATACACGAGCACCACGGTGGACACGATGTTGACCATCAGGCCCACGATGGTCAGCGTGTTCGGGGCGACCCATGTGGGCGTCTGCTCCACGAGCCAGTTCCAGTAGACCTGACACGGGGGCTCGACCAGCGAGCGGCCGGACGCGCTGTACTTGTGCTCCTCCAGCCGCTTGAGCTGAGCCGCGGACAGCGGCTCCGGCCACAGGGGATGTGGCATGGCTGCTGCTGCTGCTTCTTCTGCCTCGTCAGCCTCGCAGACCCACCGCGACGAGCTCCGCGACACACCCGGGCGTAGGGACTCGGACCGAGGCGCAGTAGTGTCGGTGAACGGCGGCGAACTGCGGCTCATCTGTCACTCACGGCGCAGGAGGCCATTTTCACTGCGGAACCAAGAGACGACGAGTCCCTCAACGTTTCCCGTCGAGCAACGTCTCCACCGGAAGCGACGGACCGGAAGGGAAGACATATGGTGGAGAACCGCCAGGTTTAAACAAATGTACAGGACAGCAGCAGTCAGGTTGGTTTATAACATGAATTTATCATTATTACAACATAATAAATGTATGTTCACTAGTTTATAACATGAATTTATCATTATTATAACATAATCAATATATGTTGACTAGTTTATAACATGATTTTATCATTATTATAACATAATCAATTTATGTTCACTAGTTAATAACATGAATGTATCATTATTATAACATCATAAATATATGTTTACTAGTTTATAACAGGAATGTATCACTATTATAACAGAATCAATGTATGTTGACTAGTTTATAACATGATTTTATCATTATTATAACATAATACATGTATGTTCAGTAGTTTATAACATGAATTTATCAATATTATAACATAATCAATGTATGTTGACTAGTTTATAACATGATTTTATCATTATTATAACATAATCAATTTATGTTCACTAGTTAATAACATCAATGTATCATTATTATAACATAATGAATGTGTGTTTACTAGTTTATAACATGAATTTATCATTATTATAACACAATAAATGTATGTTCAGTAGTTTATAACATGAATTTATCATTATTATAACATAATAAATGTATGTAATTTAGCTTATAACGTTGATTTATTAATGTACAGGATTTATAAACTGAATTTATGTATGTACATTAGTTTACAAAATTATTCATATATGTAAAGGATTTATTAACTATATGTATTTATTTGTACAGGATTTTATTAACACAATTTAGTTATAAACAGGATATTATTAACAAAATTTGCTTATATACAGAATTTATTTCCAAAATCTAATCCTATCCTAATTATGTAATTGGTGTCTCATATTTATACGGTCAGGATTACATTATTGTGTGTCATTCTAGTATAGTTGAAAAGCAATAATAAGGAGAGAGACAAATTCCTGATGTTATAAACAGCTATATTAATGTTTTGGTCTGACTTTTGTGCCATAATCAATTTGTTGGATTCGATTTGTTAGATGAGAAACAACTGAGGAAGATCCACACTTAAAGAGAACACACAACAGTAGGAGTTTTTAATGAACTATTTATTGTAATTGTGGGTCATAATTACAAAGGTAAAGGCATGCACACATGAGCCTCAGTCAAGCTTCAAGTCCAATGTGAATTCAAACATCATAATGTATCATGCAAAGTATGGACTGTCTGTAAACCTCTACATTTTCTATTGGACATAATTGACTTATACAGAGTGAAATTAACAAATACCAGCGTGTATTATCTTCAGAAGTGTCAACACATTCATTATCCAACATTACTCAAGTCGTTTTTTTTCAGTTTCTTTCCACATAGAAATTCTGCAACACCATACGAACACAAAACCTTTGTTTACAGTGTACATCCCCTTTTCCCATCTTCAACAAACACTCGTCAAAAAACAAAGAACATGTAAATACTGTGTGTGTGTTATATGTGCTTCAATATGTTTTTTTTACACTCGACATGAACTTATCAAAGCTAGAACCAAAACACTGCTGACATGCATCTGAGCCGACACAGTCTTACAAACACAAGAGGGGGACAAAGAAGTGAACTGCCTTTTTTCCCCCCTGTGGTGAAAAGCATGCCACACCACAGACCAGCACGCCCTCTCCCACACCCATTTATCCGTCTTGCCGTCCCTCCATCCGCTCTCGGGCCGCTAACCTTCGTAGGTGAGAGAAGAGGATCACTCAATGGCGACAAATGTCTGCAAAGCTAAAGTGTCTCATTGCATTCTGTCCATTTTTTTGTTTTTTTGTTTTTACTTCTCCTGCTCGACAACCTTCACCTCGCTCATGTACTTGTCAATCAGGTTGAGGGGCACTCCGCGTTGCATGAGTTCGTAGAAGGTGAAGCCCCCTGGTGGACGACAGGAAAAAACTCTTGTAATATTGGCGGGAGGTACAGAAGGCGGAGGTGAAGAAGGAAGAACAGAGAGAGAAGAAGAAAGCTGAGGAGCAACAGGCCGAACCAAGCAAAACAAACAAAGCAAAAAGATCAGGCCAGACGTTCACAACACTGGAGTGAAAAGAGAGAAGACAGGTGGTCAGAAAAGTTCATGGATGTAGTTCCACAGTTCTAAATCGTCCCAATTCCTCACTATACACTAAATGTCTTAAAGGAGACATGTGATGCTTTTTCGGATTTTTCCCAAATCAGCTGGAGGAGGAGCTCCTCTACCCCACAGAAAAGTCTGGCCGATACTTCCTCATCTTTGCGATGTCCCATATTTGCATAATTCCCGCCCAGCAGCTAGTCTGAGGCCGACGTTTCCTTCATGTGCTGTAAGCAGTTGACCAATCATAAAAGAGTGTGGCCCGCTGGCCAATCAGAGCAGACTGGGCTTTATCGGGAGGGGGGCCTTAAAGAGACAGGAGCTAAAACCAAGTGTTTCAGGCAGAGGCTGAAAAGAGGAGCTGCAGCAATCGACGTTATGAGGAAAGGGATTTTTTTTTAAATTATTAAAAATCGACCGAATAGTTTAATAATTGAACTCAAAAGCGCAGATGTCAATGTCACGGTGGCGTTGGCAGAAAAGTGTTGTGCCAGTCCATCTGGTAGGAATTTAGATATTTCCCTTGCTAGTTATATTATATTATACTAAATGTACTATATTGTGTTTTCTCATCAGATTCTAGACTTAACATAAACATTCTAACAACTAGTATCTAGTGGGGAATTGGGACAGAGATTTATCTGCTCAGGTTCACAGAACTAGAAGAAAAGACACATATGATTGCAAATTAATGCATGTGAAGATTGTTGCATTGCTAAATAACGTCTTTCGTCATCAACAACAAGCCAAAGCCTGCAACAGATAAAATGCTGTGTTCACTAATCCGGCAGTTACAAACACAACATGGAAAATACCCACTGTTAGTATGATCCTGTGTCTATAAACATGTATAAAGACATTTATATAGCCTTAAAGTCAGTCCCAGTTATAACAGATGCTGCCCTCGGTAGTTAGGAAGTTGGCAAAACGTTTTTTACTCACCTTTTCTGCGGCTCAAGTTACATGAGAGGTTGTCTTTAAATCAATGTGCATATTCAAAACAGTTGGTTAAAGCCAGCCAGCTAATACTCATCATTTAGCAAAAGCCGTCATGCAGATCCAGTTTTATTTCTCTGATTCCTGTTTATTGGGGAAGAGAAGCTGCTTCAGTCGCAGTGACTGTGACGAGCGAGGTTACAGAGGCTGGCTGAGAAGATGCATAATGAGTAACATAAGCTTCATATGCCAAAACCATATGAAAGCTTACCTTATGTGAACATACATTCACAATTCTTGAGTTTGGACTGGGGGAGAGAGAAGAGAAGAGGGGTTAACACAATGTTTACATGGAGTTATATGTGTGCACCAGGGAATACTGTTGAGTTATTACTGAACTCTTTTATATGAGGAGTTAACCGTGTGGAATCTGTGGAGAACAGTTAAATAATACAACATGAAAACAGCTCTGTATGTTATGCCCACTGAGGTGTGACTGGTGACAGGCTCTCGTCATGTCCACGCTAATGCAGATGTTTTTGCAAAACGAACTTTTTCCTTTGCTCTTGATTCTCTCATCCACACTTAGGTCACTAAAAGCAGATTTTTACACGCCCTCCAAAAGTGCAGATTTTCAAGAACTCCGTTTATGGAAGTGATGATCTCACAGCTTACTGCGCACCTTGGTTAGTTTGGTTAGTTTGGTTAGGAAGGCAAGGTGTAGTTACAAGTTTGCAGCTAAATTTAGCATCACTGCACCACGTTATCAGGATTCACAGGCGTCTGCCTCAGCCAAATATGACTTGGTGTTTGATGGTTCATCGATCTTATCGCCACCTACTTGACCGACATGCTTGTTTGAGCGTTTGTAGTTGTTTTTGCGTTCTCGTCTGGACGGAGATATTCTGTTAAACGAAGTTTGTGTGGACAGAGACGGAACTGAGGGGAAAATATCCGTTCAGAGAAATATCTGCAGTAGCGTAGACAAGGCCCGTGTGTGGATATGGTGTGTGGGGATGATGAACAAGATGGCTGGATGAACTGGGCTGGATAGAGGTGTGTGACAACACAAGGGGGATAAACCTCAGCATGTCGTGGTGATGGAGAAGTGGAACGGATTATTATTACATCTATTTTAAAATATGGTGTCCAGTGGCCCATTGCACCAGATATTCATAACTTCAGACCTTCCCAAGTTTTAATATAAGTGTTCACTAGGTAGAGATTTACATATCGTTACATTTAAAACAACTTGCACCACCAAATTAGTTTTAACTTAATATTTATAATGAACTGTTTTGAATATATAAATCTGACCCACATGATAAAATGCTGTTTAACACGCACAGAAAAAAACCCAATATACATATGAGAGCTTCTCACTGTCACATGTACAATAAATAAAGTCATATAAATAAAACTAATTATCTAACCTACATTTATTCATGATTGGCACATAAGTTTAATGTATTGTGAGGTCCTTGCAACAGATTTACACATTACTTAAATCTATTATGTAAGAAATGTCTTCAATAGTTAGGTTTTAATGGTGCAAACCGATTTTCGCAAATCACCAGTTTGAAACTAGCTAGTTGTCTCTAAGAACTCAATGAATTTACGAATAGCTGGTGCAACCCAATCCAGATACTTACACGTCCATCGCCATATGGTCAGCCGCTTGGTAGACTGTAGCACACAGCTCAAACACTGGGGGAGTTGGTTTCCCAAAGTAGTCTTTGCTATTTAACATTCTTTACAGACTGATGCCAGTAAATGGTTCAGTAGTTTGCCTCTAAGATGAAAAGACATGACTAATAAGCAGCAGAAATGAAATAAAACCAGAAAACGTTGGGAAACCAGACTCTGATACAGACTGGTTCCCAGTGAGGCACACAGCGCTGGCCTCCGGCTCCACACTGACCTTTGACCTCCAGCTTGCACTCCACTTGGGCCTCTCCCAGGTCGTTGATGGCCTTGCAGGTGTACAGGCCACCGTCATAGGGGCTGGGCTTTCTGATCTCCAGGGTACATACTCCCTGGTTGCTAAACATGCGGTAGCGCGGGTCGTCGACAATCATGATCTTATTCTTCATCCAGATGACTTTGGGCTGCAGGCGGAAACGGAGGATGTTATTCCAGCAGACAGATTGGAGAAGGCATTTTGATGCTGTGGTTTTAATGGTAGAATCTATTTCTCTTAAATTACATTTCTTGTACCATCAATGTGTCATCGTTTATGACATGACAGAATTCACCAAGGCAACAGAAGTCTCTATGGCACATTGTCCTAATTCCTCAATTATGTTCAGTCCATCCACAACTTTGCTGTTCTCAGATGTTTTTTTGTTTGTTCCATTTATTTTAATAGCTGTCAATTAGCTGTCAACAGAGCAACAACTGAATTCTTTCCTGATCTCCGTAGTTAATTTGATGAGCACTATATTATTATTATCAAAAGAAAAAATATCCCAAACCCAAAGAATTCCATCCATGTTTCCATTAAATGGTCCCATCCTTTAAAATGAGATATAACAAGGTATAAAATGTGTTCTACTGCAACATATACTTACCTGAGTGTGTTCTACACATGCACCATTTCTACCTGCAGTTCTCCCACCTACCCTTGGGTTGGCACGGACACTACAGTTCAGAGTAGCATTGTAGCCCGCGACGGCAGCAGTGTTGATCAGCGGCTGCGTGAACTTTGGCGCCTCCTTGAAGTCGTGGTCGTTGTACTCGGGCGTCTTCACCTGCAAGCCTGTGGGGGTAAGGGTAAAGGAATGGGGTTGTGCATGATACTGAGCGGTATCATGTGGGAAAATCCCTATGTAATGAGGGAAAGACAATGTTTCTTTATTTATCAGCGACTGAGACACCAACGTTTAAGGGCCTGTCAGTCATAGCCCGACCCCCCTGTTGTATTTGAGGGTGGATCACTGACAGTACCTTTCAGATAACAGCTGTGGAAACAGAGGTCAGCAAATGAAATTGCTTTAATGATATTTTCAATATACAATACCAGTGTGGTTTGTTCCAAGAGTTTTCACTTTGGAAGCATTTTCCCTCATCAAAAATTAGTAGTTTTTAAAGTCATAAATACAAACTTAAAAATGTAATCTAAAGCTACTTTCAGACATGCTCTAAACTCCAGACATTTTCCTGAAATTTTCCAGAGGGGCTGTATGTGAGAACGCAAATGTCGGCTACTCCAGACATTTTCGGAAACTTTCGGAGTGAACCCAGAATACAGCAGGAAAACATTCAGTGAGCAATTGGGCATCTTGATTTATCTAATACGTGATGGACGCGAAGCTACGTATTGCAAATTGTCTACGTCATGTGCTGCCTACTTCATGCTCTATCCAGACGCCACCTCTCCCCTGAATGTCCCGGGTTTTTTCCTGAATTTGATCCGAACAATCTCCTGCTTCTTTCCTCACATGTTTCAGTCAAACCCCGGAAAATGTCTGGAAATTGTACGGACATTCAAACCAATTAAAACGTCCCTCTCATCTCTCTCATTCATACACACAAACCCGAACGATTTCACCCACTGATATCCCAGTCGATTGTACCTTCTTTCATGATGAGGGCGCTCTTTTTGGTTTGGGTGGCGGCCTCGCTCAGGCCACACATATTCTCTGAGTAGATCCTGAAGAAGTACTCGTTCCCGACCACCAGCTCTGTGATGGTGATGCAGGTGCGATGGTAGTGCTCGATGCACGTGAACCACTCCTGAAAAGCGGAGTAGAGAAGCAGGGGTAAATTCTGCAGAAGTGCTGAATATGTGGGATGTTTCTCATGCATCTTTATCATCGTATGAATCAATCTCTTACCATTGTCTTCTTGTCTGCTTTTTGAATGGTGTAGCCTATGATTGGGGTGTTGCCGTTGTCTTTTGGTTGAGTCCACACCAAAGCCACATTTCCTCCCCATACATCTTCAATTGTGACGCACTGGGGAGGTCCAGGAAGGTCTTAAAGTCACAGAATGGATAATGAGTTCATGGTTTGTTTCTTGAAAAATATCAGAATTAAATTATGATCTGGATTATGTTTACGAGCATGATACATTTGCTCACCTATGATTTGAATGTCAATAATGGCTGTGTCCACGTGGTTGTCAACCTGCACTGCCATCTCGTACTTCCCAGAGTGACTGCGCTCTGCCTTACGGATGAAGATGATGCTGTCGCAGTCTGTGTTCCGGATGTTGACGTGGGAAGGCTCTATGGGCTTCCCGTCCTTCAACCACAGGACCTTTGGCCTGGGTTTGCCCTGCAGACATCACACAGAACAGCATGAGTTCAGTATTCTCCTCCAGAGATGAAGAGAGAAGATTACTGGAGTGGGAAGAGATTTACCATAAATGGCACCACAAGGTTGACCGCTTCTCCGACTCTACGAGTGTACGTCTGCTTCAAGTGGCGGGGGACCCGGATCTTGGGGGGTTCTGAGGAGGAGACAGACTTGAAGGTTAGTTCCTTTGAAACGATGTTAGATTTCCTTTTCACCTTTTCATCCAAAATGTCCGACTTCCACGCCAAATCATAAACTCACCAATAACCTCTTTGACCATGACGGAGTGCTGAAGGGTCCGGGGAGTGCTCGAACCTGCAGCGTTCATGGCCTTGACTCGAACTAAGATTTTGGTGCCTGGAATGAGTCCAGTGATGGTGTGCTTCGTTTTCTCTGTCAGCTCGTTGTTGGATGTTACCCAATCATCAGCTGTCGGGAAAACAGTCACTAATTTCAGTTTCTGTTTCACACGCTTATGATATAATATCACATTAACCCCATGTACACTGTGCGATGATAGTGATCTTACAGGTTGATTGAATATCACACTGTCTGGTGAGCTGTAGGGCTACAATATAAAGTTTGCATGTTCTCCTTGTGTCTGCGTTGGTTTACTTCAGTTTACTCAAGGTTCTTCCCACAGTCCAAAGACATTGGAGACTCTAAATTGACTTTGAGTGTCAATGTGAGTGTGGATGATTGTTTGTCTCTGTGTGTTGTCCCTGCAATACGCAGGCGACCTGTTCACGTTATGCCCTGTCTCTTGCCCAATGTTGGGGATTGGCTCCATGTGAAAGAACATTGTCGTAGGTGTGGTAGGTGTCTATGGAACCCAAGAATAACAGGGGTTCTGTTAGACCCTTTAGTATCTTTGTACTTGACTCACTTCCTTCTATGCAGTACTCCACCAAGTATCCATCCAGACCGGCAGCTCCGATAGTCTCAGGAGGACGCCACTTTACAGTTACTGAGGTGTCTGTGACATCATCCACAACCAGCATGGTGGGCTCACTGGTCACAGCTGAGGGGAGATCAGAGGAGTCACAGTTTGATTCCCAACAATGGACATGAAGAAGATCGGAAAACATCCATTTCGGTGAGTCACGAGTCACATGAGCGAGGCGCCCCTCTCTGCGGCTGGTATGGTATCAATCTCCCTGTCAGATCTCATTAGTCCCTGCTCCTGCCGTCTATTCTTGTATTCTGAATCATACTTAACTCCTATTGAACCCCATGACAGACCCCATCTCCTAAACCTCTAATCCACAGATGATTTGGCAGCCATTATAAAGACATATTTAATATCCTCTAAAGCTCCTGCGTGTCTCGTGGAGGTCACAGTCAGAATGCTTGGGATGGTGGAGTATGGGGAGGAACAGCTGCGTTGCTGGGGTACCAAGGGCAGATTGCACATGCACTACCAAAGGCTCACTGTTTGAAATTTTGTCCACTATTAGGGGATGGTTGTTAGATAAGGTGAAGCTGAACAGCTCAAAGGACTGCTAAGTGGAGACATTGGGCTACTCACCGAGGGGAGTGAAGGCTTTGGATGGTTCACTGGGCTTAGACACGCCGATAGCATTGACCGCAAAGATCCGCACTTCATACGGCACGCCTTCAATCATCTTCTTGGGTTCGAATAATAGTTCTTTGATCAGGTCGAAGTTCAGTCTCATCCATCTGGAGCTCTGTTTCTTCTTTCTCTCGATGAAGTAGCCTTCACAGGACCATCGGAGGCATTTAAAACCAACACATGCATTTTAAACTGTGGTAATAAAAAGGATGCATGTGACGTTTACCTAATATTGGCGAACCCCCGTCATATTTCGGTGGTTCCCATGTCATAGAGCACCAATCACCCCCAACTACTGGAACCAAGGGAGCCTCTGGAGGGTCAGGAATGTCTGCAGACAAGACAGACGTTTATTAAGGATTCAAGAGAGACTTTTACAACCGTCTCTGTGTTTTTTGGATCCAAGCCTCTTGTGATGTCTTACCTACAACCTTGATCTTGATGCTGGCCGTGGCCTCACCGGCCTCATTCTGCAGGACGATCTTGTATTTCCCTGTGTCCTCCCTCTCTGTGATGTCGATTGTAAGGCTGGTCTGATCACCGTAAGTTTCAGCTCGGACACGGTTGCCTGACTCCAGAATGACCTGAGGCGGAAGAGACGGAAACGAAACAAAATGTACACTATAGCTTTAAAATGAAGTAGAATAGAAGCCTTGGTGATCAACAGATGATATTTTAAAGCAGTCGCATCTTTGAGAAGAGTTGAAGACTGAAGCTCACCCGCTCTCCCTTCATCCACACCACTCTGGGCACTGGTTCTCCAGTGATTGGGATCTCCAAGCGAAGTTTGTTCCCTGCCACAATTGTCATGGTGTTGTCTGGTAAGTTCAAGCTGTCCAAGTGCACTCTCGGAGGGTCTGCACATCATAAAATCAGATCGTTAAAAGATAGAAAATATTTAGAAAGATTTTCAAAGCTCCATTCAGGAAAGAATTGTGTTTGTACCAATGATGTGAATTTTGGCAGAGAGGCTCTGTGAATATCCCTCAGGTACAAAGGTGTAATCTCCTGCATCGTGGAGAGAGCAAGTCCCAATTTCAAGTCGGTGGACCCTGAAAGACCAAAATAATGTCACTTATCAGCCATTTGAAGCAGCTTGTGACAGAGTAAGTTCAACAGAGAGGACATACTTATTTCTTTGGATGATGTTGATGCGGTCGTTGGGCTGGATCAGCTGTCCATTCCTGTACCAGCGGCCTGGGATGTTGCCGGGGAAGATCTCGCAGTGCATTTTGATTGGTTGACCCAGCTTCACTGTGATGTCCTGCAGGTCCTGGAAGATCTTCAGTGGTTTCACTAAAGAACAGCAACAGAACTAACGCTAAATTATCTGAAAAACATTCAAGCAATTCATAACTTTAAAAAAAAAAGAAAAGACGTTACATACAGTCGACTTTTACGTGAGCCTCAGATGTGCCCCCGGTGGCCATGATGGAGTATGTCCCAGTGTCCTCTCTGGAGGCGTCATCGATCACCAAGAAGTGTTTGGTTCCCTCAGACTTCACTCGGTATCTGGAGCGCACTCCTGTGGGAACCTCGACACCGTTCTTCATCCTGAAGGAGGAAGAAGCATTTTAAATACACACACACACACACACACACTCACACAATAACGCTCATTTGGATGATTTGAAAAGCTTTATTTTATTTTTATGTAATTCTAAAAGAAAAGAACAATGTAATTTGAGAAAATACAAAGTCCTGAAACTGTACCTAGTATTTATTTTAAGTAATTATGCACCTTCAATTTTTTTTTATTATATTTAAATCTTACCATTTGACCTGAGCACCCTCCTCTGACACCTCACACTCCAGCTCGATCCTCTCATTCACTGTCGTCTTCACCGCCTCAATACCTCTAACGATCTTAACTGGCAACTCTGTAGGACGAGGGTAGAAGAAGAGACTGAAGTCAGATGGATGGACAGGTATTAAAAAGATTGAAGAATCTTATATTAGTGCACGAAGACCTGAACATTTAATGGAGATACCTTTGACAAACAGCTCGGTGGAGCACTTCTCGTCTCCTGCAGCCACAGAATAGGCTGCGTCGTCGTTCAGGCTGCAGTTGTTGATGACCATAATCCTCTGTGTTCCCTTTTGCTCAAAAATATACCTAAACAGTAAGTCCATTAGTTACAACAGTGGTCAACTGACGAAGCTGCTGCTATAGGAATTCAGGAATATATTAGCCAATAAAAAGCAGTTCAGATTGAAATAGAAAATACTCAAGACAAGAAGAAGACAAAACTTGTGAACTACAGGAAACAAAAACATTCCTAAAACCACATTACAATAATACGTGATTATTCAGTCAACATGCATCTAAAACTTGGTGCAAACCCAGAAATGTGACTAGACAGTGAAAGCAGGATTGTACCAAAACTGACTGTGCGGACTGATAGACTTACTTCCTTTGACTAAAGGTCGGCAGAGGAGCCAGAATGGGGCCACAGACAGGAAGGACCACCATAATATTACAGACAGACGGACACACACAGATACATAGACAAAGACAGAGAGACATCATGCCTGGATGCGTACAGAATGTTGTCAGCAATAGTGTTACAACAGAGATAAGGATCAGAAGAGAGACAGTGATTGACAGTGAGGCCTCGAGGAGAGGGAGCCCTGGAGAAGGAGCCACAGGAGACCAAAAGCAGAAAACAGCAATAACCTCCCAGATGGCTTTAACTGCGAGTGGCTTTGAACAGAACTCCGAGTCAATGTGCGTCTGGTTAGTCGTAATATTTATTTAGCTTACAACGAAACTTAATCTATTTAACACTTTAAAATGTCTCTCAGGTTATTACTCGAACTGGTATTAGCCTTATGAGGAAAGAGTGTCAGTACAAACGACCCCTTTCACATTAAAAATGTCAATTTTATCCAATATTTTTATGAAAATATTCGCTATAGCAGCTTAAAGCTTGATCATTTTTTAAATCCATCTCATATAATAGTATTTTACTTTGACAAGACAATCTTAACTTGAAGATTTGTCAGAATGCTACTCATAACTTTTTCGTTGCCACTCACTATGATGAGTCCTAAATCTTGGATTCCTCATTCTTTCATCCTTGGTGGATTTTAAGGAATTTTAATCTATTGTTGAATATATGATCAATATTTGTGTGATTTAGCTTCTACAGTATTCAATCTGTTCCAAAGCCAGACCCGGTTAAAGACCTGTGGAGGAGGTACCGCCTTTTTCCTGCACAAAGTAGGACATATACAACAGTTAATGTGAACAGTTGACATCATACACTGCATCACACCCAAATGTAGCTCTGCACTTGTTTATTTTATGCTGCATATGTGTGTGAAACTGCATGGAAGCTAATTAGAGCCACATTAGAGTCGAGGTAATGTTATTTGTTCACTGGGCAATGGTTCACAGTGCAGTTAGAGTTATTTAAATGTGTGACTGAACTACGGTTAAATCATTTCTGTTGTATTTCTGTTGGGGCGTTTGTGAGAATGTAGCGTGTGGAATCAAACATGTGAACCATTGTGCTTTTGAGTTGTAACAACATGTAAACACAGAATATCAGAGAAGAAGTAAGCGAATACAAACGAAGTGCATTTTTCCTCCAGTAAAAAGGCACTTCGTTCACGTAGTGTTGACAGGGAGAAGACAGAGAGGAGACACAGAGGCGGGGGGGTCGTACTTGGGAGTGGGCCTGATTTCCTGTCCGTTCTTGTACCACTTCAGATCGACAGTGGGGTCGGCGAGGTCGACCACCAGGCGGATCTTCCCACCTTTATCCGCCTGGTAAGCCGGGTCCAGCTTCTTTGCAAAAGCTTTGAAAAGACAAAAATGAAGTTCACCAAACAAAGCACATTTAAACCCTTTCATTTTAAGTCCTTTAAACTCTGCATCACCTTCGCTCTTCTTCTCCTCTCTCGGGATCTTCTTCATCCTCCTCAGCAGACCCCTCAGATCTGTGATGCCGTACATGAAGGCGATCTTCTCGTACTCGTCAGGCCGGGCGTTCTTCAGGATATCCCACACATCCACCTCTGGGGTGTCGTCCTGCTGTTTCGGCTCCCTAGTGGTGCCGAGTACGAAGGAACAGCGTGAGGGAAGGAGTCATCGGCTGGTGTTTGCAACGTGTCCTGAGGAGCTACTCAGTGGTTTCTATACGAGAAGGGTCTGGTAAAGGTAGGAGATTCCCACTCGAAGACACTAAGCTTTACCTCATTTTCATTTTCAGGAGTCATCTACTGTCTATAAGGTTTTTCTTAAAAAGGGCGTTCCTCAGGACATGTCACACAAAGGGATGGGCATGGTGAGCTGTCCACCTGTGTGTTAACATTGGCTCTGAAGTCATATGTCAACGGTGACAAGGAGGCAGCGCTATTAATACAATACATAGAGCTGTTCTGTACTCTAGCTGGAAGTTGTTGTGGGTTAATTGTGTGTGCATGTTTTCTTTAAAGCACATATACGTCCCCTAGGATTTAGCTTCCTCTTTGCTTTTATTTGCTGTGTAAAATATCTTTCTACACTGATAAGGACAGGACTCTCGTTTAGAAATGCTTCATTAACTCCTTTTTGTTCGCCTGAATAGAATCAAAATTAAAAATAAATACCAAAAATTAAATTATCTTCACCAAGGAGCCTTTGTTTTCCCCCCTGTCTGTTTGTTTGTCGGCTTTCTATGTTTATTTATTTGTAAGTTTGACAGATTACCACAAAACTTGGTGGAAGAATGTAAAATGGATGATTTTGTTCTTGTAAAAGTGTCAATCATTGTGTAATAAGACGTTGATTTGCAGCATGCAGGGATTCAGGGGGAAACCGGCCACATAGATCTTTAACGAGGACTCTCATGTATTTCCTATTGCTCCAGTGAACTGGCCCATCCCTTTGTTTAATGTTGGTTTGGTTGATCACTTCAGAGCTGCTCCGACACTGTTAGATGACGTATGTGTCTATAGGAGCTGTTAGCGGAGAGGTTAGAGGAGATATTGCCCTGCACATGAGTGCATACGGTACGTTAGTCTATATAAAGAACATTCAGTCAGTCCGCTCTTTCACAGACATTTACCCAAATGTCTGAAAGATTGGAGGTGAATAGCATCAAGTATTATTCCATTTTTGTTTTGCGTGTGTTTCTCATCTGTTTATTTTCAGGCATTTATGAAGGAGGCCAAAATAAACATGGTGGGGTTTGTCTTATATTTCTATATTGAAATAAAATGACAACGTAGCGGTAACACTATTTTCCAGCCTCATTTCCCAGTGGCCCCCGACCACATCGTGAATGATCCAAAATGGCGCTCTCTGCCTCGTGAAGGTGACGTTCGACGTGAAACGGTCACTTCAGAGTGTTTTCGGTCGCGAGGCCCATTTCCATCATCGCCGATTGCCGCCGGAGCCGTTAGGAATGCTGCGTTCAAATGAAGTGTTACCGTTCTACAGTAGGCCAACACTCTTGCTCGTCCAATTCCTACAGCTACATGTCATGCTGGGGACTCTACAGGATTACAGTACTCACCCGCAGTAAGGTCTAATCGTTTTAATACCTATGGTTTTCTCTGTACTAACCTTTGATTTCTGAATATGTAGGGGAGAAGAAGAGACAAGCCCAAAATAAATGTAGAATGTCGCCGGTGAACAGTGTCACTGCCTAAAGGTCTATTTGTGCTCACACTTTAAACGCTGCAGGGTGTCAGCTCAAATATGCAAATATGCATGATGGTGTTTGGAGGCACCACCGTGATTCTGGTATAGCACAGAGGTTTTCAAACTGTGAGGCACGTCGCCCACAGGGGCATGGGGGGGGTGTCCAGAGAGGGAGATCTTAAAAAAGACTTAATTTTACATTGTTCCAAAGAATGAAAAGTACAAGTTTAGAAAATTCAATTCAATTCAAAATACATAGGCCAACAAATGTGACTTTAGTCGAAGTCAAAGATTAATAATATGGTCGACAAAATCAATTAATATTAACTTCTTTCATGTTGCATAGTATATTCTTAGATATTCCTTGTTTTCCTGCCTATATGTTTATCTCAGAATATATATTCTACTTCCTCTACCCCAAATAGTCTGTTGGCAAAGGTTTATCTACATATCTTTACGTTTTTTAAACATATATATATATATATATATTTTTGCCTCTTTTTGACTATCTGCTGGTGTAACAAGCCAGCATGGAATCAGATCTTATCTTATCAAATCATTCTGATATTTTTTTGGCCATTAGGATAAACTGTGGTGTTCAGGGCGGAGGTAAAGGCTGCAGTTGTCTCAATGTTAACTAAGTGGGCGCTCACAGTGTTAGACTTTGAAAACCCCGGCTATAGCTTCATGTGTCGTATGTCGACTTGAACTCGCCTCTCAAACAGAGGCCTCATACAAACCAAATTACAGTTACATCATCTTGTAGAAACAGAGAAGAAGCACATCCAGGAAAAAAAGGGGCTTAAAATGGTGTAAAGAAAAAAAAAACCCCACTCTGGGTTGGGATGTGATTCTCACCTATGTTTAAGGAGACCACTAAAGTCAAGCTCGCCTGCATCCTCTTGTCCTTCACTGCTGTTGTTAACAAGGAGAGATTAATGAAGACTTAATCAGAGACGGAACAGCTACAGGCACTAGACAACAATGCTAAAAGAGAAACACAAAGCAGAAGACTCTTGACGTCAATGTGTTAACTCCGAGCTAACACGATTGGTCGAGAGTCGTCCCAGGTTACATTGCCACGATGTTGAGTCAATGTTGAGACAACATTACCGAGCAGCAACATCGTGATGATGCAATGACGCTGGGATGCTTTGCGTTGCTTTCATTGTTTTGTAAAGGAGATTTCAAATCCAAGTGTTGGCCTTTAATTCCACATGGAGATTACTTACCGGGACAAAAGGTTAATGACATTATAACAAACCATCTTGTCACACTTACATGTAATATCGAATATATTACTTGAAGGTGAAATGTTCATAGTTTCTCTTTTCTTTGGTGTTTCAGGAGTAATTATGAGTACGGAACATTTGTTAGAGACCAGATCCTCCGAAACAGTTAAGAATACTTTTGAATACTGAATTCAAAAATGGCTGCTGTCGACCTCTTCTGAATATCAATGTTATAGTCTTGTAGCTGCATCACATTCTTTTTGTTACCTTCTTTTGAAAGCTGATCGGATATCAATATTCTGTGAGCCCTGCTCAGCTTCTGGAAGACAGTAACAACACACATGCTAGTCAGCGTTTGTGCTATTATCCTCTGTAGACTGTATATAAAGATGGAGGACATGACAAAAAAGTGGAGCCAAAACATCTTGATCGCCCCCTGGTGGCTGGCTGCAGTATTGGTCATAAACCATGCTCCCTTCATGTTAGTCGATGAGACCAAAATAAAAAGGCAAACTAGCCTATGTGTCAAATAATTTTTGGTTTTTGGCAGCGCTCGCATCCGAAGATATTTTGGCTTCATTTTTGTATCGTGGGAGGAACCGGAGACGCGTCGTCGATCTTTATTTGTAGTCTGTTTCTCCCAATGTTTATAAATATAAATATAATGAACATAATCGCTCGGACAAACCTTTAATTTCCAGGTCAAAGGAGCAGCTGTCAAACTTGTCCTTGTAGGTGACCTCGCACCTGTAGTTCCCGGCATAGTTCTCTTTGGCCTTGATGATGTGCATCTCAAATGTGTGGATCTGTCAGGGAGGGTGATTGGTAGGAATCATTTGCATGTCGTGTGGTGCTGACAGGTTGTGTGTGTCGCTGCCTTGCTGTAGGGTACCTTGGTGAGTCGGTCAAAGGTCTCTTTCAGCTGCAGGTGCTTCCCTGTTTTGCTGGCCAGATCCATCCATTTTCCTTTGAACCACTTGATGGTGGGTTTGCGGAGGAGGTCTTTGCACTCCACCTTGGCCACGAAGCTGATGTCGGCCCCTTTGGACACAAAGTTCAAAATAACCAATCAGTTGTTGGTTCCATTGCCCCCACCTGATGGCAATGGAACCAGTGTGTGGAATTCCTTCTGTATTTTCCTTTTTAACACATATTCCCCTGTGTTGTCACTCACCCACTGGGATGGTGCCACCTTGAGGTTTCTCTGTCAGCAGGGTGGACAGCGGCGGGGTGACAACGGGCTTGTCCAGTTCATCCGGGTTCTGGCCTTCTCCCAGAGACCACACTGCTCCGTCAGGAGAGACAAACGACACACAGATCTCCATTGCCATTGTGTAAGAGTGTTACAGTGAGTATTTCACACACCCACCTTCTATCATCTGAAAGTTTTAGTCCTACCAGAGTCGAGTTACAAAGAGAAACCGAAAGAGACTAAAAAGACGCACATTTTCTCACTTTCAACAAACACACCACGTACAGCAGCGGAGTTTAAGCTCATTGCAGCATGGAAAGCATGGCACGGACAATATGAAGCACAGATAGGGTGGATCGCTTCTGATGCAGAACATGATTTAGGGGCATTTTCAGCAAATGTATTTATTCGGAAAACTCCCGATTGTAAATTCCTCCTTTTCCTGATGCTCCACTCTTCTGTGTGGTCCTGGAGGTCTGACTGCGAATGAATCACACTAATCTGGTTGTTCCCAGATCCCTGTTGTCTGGGGCGGTCTTCACATGAGATGCAAGTTTTCCTTTGACAAAATGTTGTCTATGAAATCCGACAAGACATTTAATTTCCCCCAAAGCCCCATCATACCCTTTATGTGGCCAGGAGGACAGATAACACTTCAGGAAAACAGACTTTTTCATATTTCACAACCTTTAGACCGATTAACCCGGAAAGCTGCTGAGCAAGGTTTGATTTGACCAAATCAGTTTAAATTCTTCTTGTGGTGTTTTAAAAATCAACATATTTACTCTAATAGTCTCGTACTCGTCTTCCACTTTATTACCTGAGTCTTTTCTCCCCATGGCTGACACAGGGACGCTATCATCTGAACAAAGACAGAGAGAAGTTTACAGCATATTGTGCAGAATAGTACTGTAAAGTCCACTGGAGCAAGCACACACTTATGAGAAGTAACCAACAAGCAATTAAAGACTTCAACACACTGACCTGAGGGATTCAACACCCTAATAATTAAAATTAAAAGGAAAAAAACTGCATCAGACCATTAATGGGTATATATTAATATGTTAAAAGGGAAAAAATTGGAACATCTTCCATCTATTGAGAATCTAAATTCTAGACACACCAAAACATCTAGAAATAAACATGTGTCCAACATGTTTCCTATGTTCAGACAGATTCTGAATAAAATAAACTACTGGTTTGGTTGCTACTACAGAAGTGGAAGGTTTTAATAGAGGGATCTTACTAGGCAGATCAACTGAGAGTTTCTTGACTGAATTGGCATCCTCTGTGAAGAAAGCAGAGTCATCATTGAAATTAATCAGGTGACAAGACTTAGGCCCTTTATTTGGATAATCCGCGCATGAGAAATATATATTTTATCCTTCCTATAAAGTGTATTATATATTTTGGTTTTACAGGACAAATGGCTCCACATACAGCTGCTTTATTCAGCTTTTTAATGGGAAGCAACAAGGATGGTATCTGAGACAGTTCCAAATACTGACATCGACATATAATACTTAAAATATAACCAATACAATTTGGAATACTCAGACATTTTGGTAAATTTGCTTTCTACTTGCTGATTTAACAAGATTTACATGGGAACATGGAACATTCTGTTAAAGCATAAAGACTAAATGCAGACAGGAAGTTATGTCAGCTGCATCGAAGCTCCTTCTCAAAAGCTTTGTCTTACGTACAAATGATCTTTTATTGTAATATGTAAGTTATTAAATATTGTAATATCATATTTTATTTTCACTATGACAAAGGCCAGCTATTTTTCCAGCTTCAGTTTTAAAGCTGGGTCAATACTGTGTACGTCACCTACCTAGTTTACGGCACTAGCTAGACTCGAAATTAAAATTGATATCAAGCAAATTTCCCAAATGTCTGAGTATTTTACAAAGGCAAATGAAAAAAGCAAGGGTATCACCATAAAAAGGAATATGGCCCCAGAACAATTTAAGACATTTCGTTTGCATGATCCTTTCTATCACATCAAAACAAAGTTCACTGATTTAAATAATAATTCTGACGGCCGGAGTTTGGCCATTTTTAATATCTGAGGGGATTCATGCTGTGTTTTAAATTGCACTGCTAACAAAGTGTTCTGGGACAAAGAAACATCAATAAACAAATACACAAGATTCAACATAAAATATGAACCAATAAAGTGCACTTATATTAACAAGCATAAACACAAAACGTCCATGTATTCATTTATAATACATACATGTGAAATAATCATAGCCACATCTATACCCTCATTTAAGATCAACAAATAAAGGTTGATGCGCTTGTATGAGTTTTTCTGTGGCATTGTGCATGTAGAAATCACACATCTGCAACATGTATGTCTACGGCGACATACATCGGAATATTTACAGGTTTGACACGAACATATGTAGAAAAATCACGTAATACCCCCCCCCCCCCGATTCCTGGGAAGCACGTCTAGGTGGATGGATGTTGTTGGGCTTAACTTAAGATGAGTGCGCCATCGCAACCGTCCTCAAGGAGTGAGGTGAGGAGGAATAAATGGGGAACGTACTGAGGGTTGTTATGGTTACCAACCTGCTTGGGGTGTTGGGGATGGGGTAGTGGCTGCTTCATGATCGTCATCTGCAATAGAGGCGTCATAGACAAATAGACCCACCTATCAAAAAGCTCCAAGTCCATCATTGGCAGGCCAACAAGACACAAGACTCACATGCGGGACAAGACTATGAATGGATCATTGTGACATGCAGCTCTTGGACAGTTGGAATGAGACCAGAATGTCAACTGAACAATTTGGCTTGTGTCTTATGAAGACGTAGCTACCCTGTGACTGAGGGATGAGAAAATGTGCATGAAAATATTCATGTGGTCAAGCTGCAGACAAAAGCACACTTGCAATGCGCTGCATGTATCATGAAAAGAAGAAGCAACAAAGATGAAAAGATTAAAACCTTGTGTAACTTAAAAGAATGTGAAGCTGTATTTCTCTGCTTCTACACGATGAAGATCAAAACATCTGAAGACACAAGCTGACTTTGTCGTTCCTACAGAGTGTCAGCATGTTTCTGCAGCTCTGTTGTTACAGTCATGGTTCTGGATTAGAGAGTAATGAATTCAGATCGCTTACTCACCTTGCACACAAATAGCATCCTGTGCCCTTCCAGGATTAAATCCATACTACATCAATAAATCCTTATCTATTCGTCTATGTTAGTCTTTAATGTGAAATGTACAATTACTGTGTCAGTGCCGCATGATGTTTGATTTTTTTCGAAGTTTACATGCTGTTAAAACCAAGTTGGGAAGGAAGCATCGTTTTAAAAGCAAATTACAAATCAATGCATGGCTCCAGTCAGTGAGAGCGAAGTCCATTGCATTCTTAGCAGGGAAATAAAGGTCATCTAGTCGCTTTCTGCTGCAAGAAAAGCCAAGTTTTAGATATGCAAGATAAAAAGAAGCTGCTGAGCCTTGTATTGTGCAAGTGAAGGAACTAGTGAGACGTTCTGGGCTTCTTTCAGTATTGATTTGTCTGAGGGGTAAAAACATGCACCTAAACAAGGAGAGACGTTGGACTGATTTGTATTTAAGAGGAATACTTACCAAGTTGTGGGGGAGAGCAAGGGCCCGGCTCTTCCTTTACAGCCGAGTTAGCGGCCTCTGCTTGCTCTGTCACCCCAACCCCACCAGGCTGCGGTTGGTTTGAGCCATTCTCAGTGGGACTCTGCTCCTGAGCCTCCACAGCCTGTAACGGCTCAGGCTCTGGGGGCTCTGGCATCTTCCCAACAGTCTCTACTGGCTCTTGCCCCTCTGCTACCGCCTCTGTACAGCAGACAAAGCGCCGGGCTGGAGCAGCGGCAAGCATCGCGCACAAGCACGGGCAAGACAATGCCTTGCGAGACAATGCTTGCTCAAATGGTATAAATATCTAATGACCAGATCCAATCATCCAGAGGTGTAATTTCCACATCCAAAATCAAGTCGTCAAATTGAACAAAATGAGCGAATTAAACGTCCAAAAACTGTTATGAAATGATTGAAGCTTAATTGAGGTATACATGATGTCTGGAGCTGTGATTGGACATTTATCTGGTCATTGAATATCTATACTGTAAAGATATCAAAGCAGCAGGGATTCACTGACTCTCACAGAATGTATAAAATATCCTTATTACTTATATGTTTAGAATATGGAGGCTCGAAATTGACAAAAGTCTGTTAAAAAGTCTAAGATACTATACGCAAAAATATCAATAAGAAAAATAAAGTTGTTAAAATTGAAATAGCAAAAATATTTTATACTTTATACTTTTATTTAAACGTACTCAGTTGTGCAAAACCTAAATACATTTCATCTTTTATCACAAAAGACAAAGAAATCTTATATTTAAAAGATTCAAATTCAAATTAAGTTTTGAGTTTTATCAAGAAAACCAATTATTATTTATCCATCATTCAAATGAAATGAGAGAATTTTTTGTATTTCAGACTGAAATGATTGATGATTATCAAAATAGTTTAAAATGTATTTCCTTTCAGTTCAGTAACTGATTAATTCTCTAGAGATCTTTTACTTGTTTCAACTTGTCTCCGTCCACAGAGTCAGTCAAACCCAACTTCTCTAATCCCTTCACTTCATACCTCCAGTGTCATGACTCAGTTTGTCAAAGTCGTGCAAATACAACAGCAGCCACAGCACCGGTTAGTGACAGCACCACGACCCAAGGCAAAGTGCATGTGGAGCAGTGCGGGTATGTGGACATGTGCACAGTCAGTGTGTGGGGTGGGGGGTGGGGGGGGGGCCTCACTTACAGCTAACCTAAGTAACTCTTTGCGTGAACATATCGAACAATCATACCTTCACAAGAAAAGTGCAGTGTCAGGCCTCTCCGAGTGAATTGAGTAACAAAAGAAAACAGTGATGGCACACACCAAACGAACACGTGATGTGAGAGCGATGTGCACAGAGTGAAACAGCAGAGTGAAGGGGGTGTGGGGGGGGTAGGTGATGGCGTCCGTCAGGGTTACCCACCTGGCGGGGGAGAAACCTCAAGGGAAATCTCAGGTAGCGGCATCGGAGCGCCGTTACTTTCTGGGGCAACACTTTCTGAGCGTGTGACAAATATAATGGTGGATGGAGCAGCTGCTTTAATGAGCACAAAGCTTCAGCATCTGCTTCTCTCAAGTCTCAGACACACACACACACACACACACACACACATAGACACACACACACACACACGTAGAAACACACAAACGTGGAGTAACGCTTTCATCCACCCACCTGGCCGCATGTCGCCATTCACACTTTCTCAAAGTACTTTTTTCCGGAGCATCCTCACAGTCGATATGTACACATGACCCACAGAAGAAATATAGATATAGATCCATTATATTCTATCATCAACTATATTCCTGCTTCTTAATACTTATTAGGTTTGATTAGAGGTTTGTAAAATCATTATAGTTAATATGTTCCTTAAAAAACTAATTCTATCAAGACTGAAGGCTTGATCACAGCATTCTGTCAAGGTGTTGTACCTGTTAATGATTTGTCAGGTAGTATTCTATGTTATATATTATTTTATTGATTGCACTACACATATTGTATATTATACACATATAAAACTCCTAATTAATCCAGTTTCATGTGTTATGAGCAGTTTTGGGCAGATGCACATTACAAGAATGTGTACAATACGGCCGCTAGGGGTCAATCAGTCAAAACACTATTGTTGGTGAAAATGCACCTGATGCGACTTCGGCGCAAATCATGTTCACGGATAAGATAATGTAGTAAAGTTTAATTTACGTTACGCAGCAAACGGCAACGGATAATCGTGATCCCTTACGTGTGACCTATACAAACATTTTTAGTTGGACCCTAAAAAGCTGAGCTCCCCCTCCACCCCGACCACGTTGGAGCCTCAAGATGCTGCAAGGTCAAAGTCTAGCGCCGGCAAAAAGGCCAGTCGCATGCCCACACGGGAAGGCGGGGGGGCGTCAGCTGAATCAACAGAGAGGGATCAGCTGGCTGGCGAGAGGAATGTCAGAGACGCTGACAGCTCGGCCGTCGCCACAGATCACTCATTCATGCCAAATTGTGATTGTTGTGTTGCAAGTGAAGAGGTGTTTAGTTTTGTGCTTATGCACCTTAGTGCAAATAAGGGGTTGAGGTTTGAGGAGCGCACTTTGAGTCGGGTGTTCTCTACTGAAGCTGTACGACTCGACTTGTCCCCCCAGTGTTTTCAGGCAAAATATAGATGATTCTTATGTCGGCTCAACTGCAAACAGTGCACAGCTATAATCTGCTTGACTGTGAGGTGACAGGGGGGGGGATTAGAGGAGTACTGCCGTCCACTCACCTTCTGGCTGGCCGTTTGGCATCTCATCTAAAGAAAGAAAAAAACATCAGTGTCAAACAGGAAATCAAGATCTCGTGTCGTATGGCTCCAGAACAATCCACTCAAATATCTCCCTCCATTTGTGACTCACTTTATTGATCAACATTCATTCAGGCTTATCGTCTTTTTTTTGTTAGACTGGCTCCTCAAGCGTAGACACCACGTAGTCTTAGCTGATTATTACGAAGGCCCCATGACGCACCATGTGTTTGCCCTCTGCCTCGTCTAGACCTATGAAGCTAATGATGGGGGGGGGGGGGGCGGGCACCAACAGAAACATGTTAAGATGCAACGATCAAAACCGTGTAACAGGACTCGGTGCGGGGCCTCAGCCGATCAAAGCTTCCACACAGCCCCTGGCATCCAATGACGTGGGTTAAAACGTTAACCTCTTTTGTTATTGGCTAATGGCACATGGAGCAACCAGAGGTTGTCTAGGACACATGGGAAGTCATACAACATCAGCATCATGGAGCAGCAGATGCATTTATTGTCCTTGCTCAGTTTGGATTCTTGGTAGTGGGGATTTAGAGTTGAGGGACAGAGCCTTGGACCCGACACGTGTAGGTGCTGTAGCTGACATGGATCTCCTCAAAAAGACTAGAGCAGTGGAAGAAGTACAACTCTGCTCCATCTTGAAATGTTTTGTTTCCAAAGCTGGTGGAGCATGTTGATGGATTAGTCATCATCAGCCGCATCCATTGCTTCTGCTCATCGTGATCCTTCCTCCATCACAGTGAATAAAAGTACACAAACACTGTGATGGTGCAGCAGTAATGAGACGAGGCAAAACTTTGGCCGTGCATCGTGAAGCAGATGAGAGCGCAAACACAACTACTGTGGGGAGTAATGGTGATTTATAAATCTTTTAATACCTTTAATATTGTGTGTGACATATATTATGCCTGACCACAACTAGGAATGCTCTAGATTGGGTGTTTTACATTTTGTGTTGGGAATTCCTATCCTTGAGAGTCTTCACTCTCATGAGAATAACGGACATCTTGACCTATAGTGATCGAGACTGCTCTCTGCCCCCGTTTGGAACACCAGTTAGAAATTCAGCATTCTCATGTGTTCCTGCGCAATACTGATGGTTTCATACTTGGTCTAAGACCTTACAAACTTTTTATTATGGCTGTTGGTTATTTTGGCTGATTACATCTCTGCTCAGGTTCAAGGACCTGGAAGACTTTGCTTCTGATGAAAGTGAAGTCACCGTCAGAATGATTAATGAAGATGTCACTTGTTCCACCCAACAGGTGCAGCAAAGGTCAGTCTACAGACAGAGACCTGAGAAGAGGTCACATCATCGCCAAAGTAAGTAGAATTAAAAGTTATCATCGTTGACTGGAAGCAAACAGTGTGTCACATGCCTATGATCCATGTATTTATGCACAGTCTTGTGTTGAGTGCTGACACTCAATCAAGTCATCCAGAATTCAGTGCATCGATCAGTTATTAATTTGGAGTTTTGCAGGACGGATACACAGAGAAAGTACGTTGGACAGGGATTTAGGAGCAGTTGCACTTCAGCATTTTTAATAAAAGGGAGAAATCAAGACTGTTAATAAATAAATATGTTTGTTTTTCATTGCACATGAATAGTTAATAGCGTCTATAAAATCAATACTCCACCACAGTTTTTCTCTCTCTTCATGTATTTGATGACTGACTATGAAAAAATGTTTAAAATCTTTTTACGCAACCAGTACTCGAGACCCGAGACCGAGACCCTTCTTTTAGCGCCTTTGCAAATGGAAACTCCTTCCTTCCCTTCGATAAGACTTGGCCAGTCTATGAATACTGCCGCCCTAACTCCTTGTATGTCAATGCACTGTGAACCATTGTTACCATCCACTTTCTCCCGTCGCTCCGTTGCTTCTGATATCCCTCCATTTGTGATGATTCCCTCTCAGCATTCCTTTGTCAAAATTAGCCGCCCTCCCACCTCACTTCCAAACAATGTGTCGCTGGCCACTGGGCCGCAATCCTGGAGGGTCACATCATGCTCGCTCTCTGTCTCAACACCGCTGAGATAATGAGAGTGGAGAAAGGTTTTGTTTTACCTCTGAGGACTCCCAGTGCAGCTGACAGGGCTGCAGGTATTTTCAGCTGTTGCCCCTGCTGGCTTGCAGACAGAAGGGCTCACACAGGCTCCGGCAAGGGCCAAACTGCCAGCAGCTTCATTTTCCCTAATATAGACCGTTATTACTTTATTAATGATGAGCTTAAATTAATGATGTGGATGCTCTCATTCTGTTCACACCTTGTTTATTTTTTTTATTCTGCTTTGAAAGGGATTACAAACGGGGGGGAACTTGCATGACCCTGTTTGCAGGATGAGAGCTGCGCTGGGGCGGCAATTAGCTGCTGACAGGCCTTTCCCCTTGTGTTTTACCACAGGTCTGATTTATGAGGAGGTATTCAGTAACACAAAGCAACAATGCCAGACGACAAAACCCCGGGGAGAGTGAAGGGCCATAGTGACAGTAAATCTCATGACGTGAAGACAACGGGCTTCACCGCAAACGAAACCCAAAACTTAGCAGCAGCGAGGGTAGTCCTGGGAGGCCTCCAGGGACAGGGTCGGACGTCTGAGTGATCCGTCCTTAACGGAGGGGAGCAGGGAGGTGTCTGTTTTGGCGTGTGGCACAGGAGAGGACGAGGGTTTAGGTGGCAGCGGAGGGAGATGGCAGGGAACAAGGGATTAAAAGCGCACTCATTCTGAACTATTCCAGGGACAAGAATCCCGGTCCCAAGAGATCCACGGGGGGGGGGGGGGGGGGACTCAGCCAGTCCATCATCTCTGGTTCGGACTTTTTAAAGGCTGGAGAGTGGGGCGTCTAAAACAACAGGCTTCCTCCTCCTCAGCTGTTCAGACTCATTTAAAGAACAATACTTTTTTCTACCCTCATTTATCTGCTGCTCTGTGGCTATTTGTGGGTAGTGTTTGCGGTAGACAGGAATCTGCTGCCGCTATTTCTCCACTGCTTTGTCTCTGAGGGGATCAGGGATCAACGTGGGGGGCATCTGCACTGTACACTATCGACCGCACAGAGCTACATAATGATAGACTGGTTTCTGACTCTAATATTTGGATTTGGGGAGCTTGCAGTTAGCCAATCTGCATCAATGCCAATGAAAGACCCCGTCTCAAAAGGGAGGCGAGAGTCCACTCAGTCAAGGTTTTATTTATTTAAATAACCCAATATTACAAATCACAAATTTCCTCTACTGGCCTCTGGACCTTTAACCTTTGTTAGGGCGAAGAAAAAACTCCACAAAAGTTATTCTGAGACGTACAAAGGAAGAAATCTTCTTAAGACGGATCTTGTTAGCATCTACAGTTTGTACATATCAAGCCTGACATGTGAGGAGGTCTGAGGTCCATGTAAGGATGACAGGTTTATTAAAAACTTGTATCAGCTCTCATCAGGAAGGTTTCCAAGACCCAAACAAAATGTTCAGTTTCCTCTACATGGGCATGTCTGGCTCATCGGGCAGACCCCCCCCCCCCCCAAAGAGCACGGCTAGCGGGGAGGGTGGGAGTAACACCATATCGTAATGACAGACAAGAGCAGATTAAGAGGGAATGTTGATGGACACGATGGTGCAGATGAATGGCGTTATGGTGTGCAGGACGGGAACACGTGAAGATGATGTGTGCGGTTAAATATGGACCTGAATTGTGGGTGGAGGGAAAGTCTGAGGGGGTCTGAACTCTTCTTTCCCTGCAGTCATCGGAGAGACAAACACAGTCAAGCTAGCGTTTATCCTCCTGAGGCCCAACCCTCGCTCAGTTCACCCCAATTGCATCATCCTTCGTTGGTTCGCGTCTGGCTCGGGCACTCGACAACATTCCTCCGCTGAGCTTCATCGTTGAGTCTTTTCTGCAGCGGCATCACCCAGGACCATCCGATGCGCCCGACCCCTCAGCAACAATAGTATCTGTTCATAAACCTCAAATCTTCTCCTGCAGGCATCAGTAATACAACACCACTGTCAAAGTCACTTTGAGGATTCCTGTGAACGAGCTGGCGGGTGATGGAGCTCCCTGCTGCTAATATCAACTGTCTGCTCCTCTCAATTAAGGACAATGAAAAACAGAAAATCGCTTCAACTCACTGAAGGAGTCGTACAATCAGATAAAACATGCTAGAGGCATCATGCTGACTCCATCCTCACTCTCCACACTCCTACCTTTCTTTGTGGGCTCTGGCATCTTGAGCCGTGTCCCAAGAAAAGCGTTGAGGAGTCAAAAAAGGTGCAGGCGGGTAGAAACCTTCAGTGAGGCGAGTCTCCGTGGAAGAGAGACGACGAGGATGATGGTGATGATGAGATGGTGGCAGACAAAAACCTCTGGGACCCCTCGGACCACAGTGATGGGAGATGAGAAGGGCACAGGGATACGGCTTGGAAATCTCAGTGGGGGAGGAGAGAGGACGAGGGACACATACAAGGGGGACAGGCTCTCAGGCCTTATATAGAGAGGGGGTACGCTCCTCCTCTCTGTAATTGAAAGTGGAGATCTGCAGCATCACTGTCCCCTACCACTGGCTCCTGTGCCATCTTTTAACTTTAACACACTTTAGTTTTAAAATTACTTTGTGATTTTTACTTAAAGGTTATATTGTAATATTGTCATTTTTGCCTTTTGCGGCAAATGGAAAAACCAAGAATACAATAGCCAGTTTATACAACCTGAATTCACCTCTCTGCCGTGGGCACTGTGCCAAACCAGATCCTCGGAACGTTGAACTTAGTTCAACTTTTGCCGCAACACAACATCATCTGCATGGAAGCGACCATTCCTGCTGGATTACCAAATATTTCCACTACCGCAAAGACAACTTTACTGAACCAGATTGTTATAAATTGCTGTGCGGTATTTTTACCATCTGATAGACCTTCAAATAAAAATATCTATTTCCTGAACCACAGCTGTTTTTTGGACAAATCTCTGTTTAATCTCATCAGCAGCTAAAGCAGATGCAAATCTTTAAATCTTAATCGCTCAAGAACATATAGAATAAAGTAAATAACTTCCTCGAAGGAACTTCACTTATAGCGAATGTTTCTCAAACATAAGCAAATGATGTATTGAGGGACTATTTGTGGCGGCAGATTTAGTGTCCTGGTGAGTATTTAAAGCTTCTGCAGGATAGTGTGTGTGGGATCGACTCAAAATAAACTACAGTCCCTGTGTTCGTCCTGCTACTGACTACAATACAACAACTTTTTCAAAATATATTATTATCCAGTATCGTTATGGCGACCTATTCTTTGTGACTTGTGGTATTATTTCCAGGCTGGGTGGGGCTCCAGATGGGACTCTATTATTATTATTATTATTATTATTATTATTATTATTATTATTATTATTATTAATAAACAGAAGCAGGTGATGAGGGAGGAGACTGGGAAATCAGGTGGTGGGATATAAAGGGAAAAGGTGTCGTCATGGGCAAAGGTCGGACTGACTGATGTCATATTCTCCGATAATCCCGCGCTGCCCTCAGATGATGTTCAACATGTCTGGAGCATCTTTGGATTTCTTTTATAAGAGAAAAGTTTGAGATGACACGAGTGCAGCAATGGCAGATGCCAGATAGCAGCTTAATCCGGGAGGAGGGCTGTCCAAGAACAGCAGAGCTTTCCGACTTGGCAAAGAAATACTGGGGAGATGCCTGGGCGGCGGTCGTATGGCCTATACTTAGAAGCCGTCATAAACCTTGACATTGACATGTGTATCTCACATGAAAAGAGGGTTTTATTGTGAATTATGTCATCCAAGTGGCTACTTTGGGCCTAATTAATCTTTTAACACATCCAGCTCGAGCGACAAAGCAAGAGCGTCCCCTGTTAAGGTCGTGGGGATTAACCAGAGGCTGAAAGCTGCTGGATTTACAAGCAACAAGACCGGTGTGTTTTTTAGTTTTTAAGGAGGCCTGGTAGGGTCCTTTTCTCCTGATTTGTATAGTCAGACAAGGATTTTATTTTTATTTTTATATTTAAATTGCAGTCGACCCAATCCGGGGGCCGCATCCTCTGAGGCTGTAATTTGAAGACTGATTGTGTCAAAGCAGCGTGACCGGACCGTCCCGTTTCGAAGGCTCCTTGAAATGAGGCAGACGAACGCATCCTTCCATCCCTGAGAAACAAAGGGTGGCTCCTCAAGGAGGGCTTTATAGTCTATGTACATTCTTATTTTTTGACCAGTATCAATAAAGTAATAATAACAATTAAAGTAAACAAACAACTCAGATAAAATCAGTGAGGGCTTTTTCGTTAGAAGTGCGTTTTGAGGACGGACTCTCACGATGGCACTGACTCCGCTCGCCTAATTTCCAATACCCCGACCACTGAAGAATGTTAATGGTCTCGACGTGGAGGAGAACTCGAAACATGCACAATTAATTCTTCAGACAAGCCATCGGGACAGTCGAGGCGAGGCACAGCTCTATTTCCAGTCCATACTGTCTGTGAGCAGGAATGCAGCCTTTTTTCTTTTTTTTTTAAAACTGACGTCAGAAACGTATCATCATCATCATCACTCAGTCAAAACACGTGAAAAGAGCTTTGTCGCTGAATCTCCAAAATAAAATCTACACTCCAGCATGATGCATGTGGTGTGAAGTGGAAGCTTTTAATCAAGAGCTCACTCTCTCCTTAAAAAGCCTGTTTTCATCCCTCAGTTGGGACTATGTGGCCTTTCTCTGTAACCAGACCCCTGTGGCCTGAGTTAGCCCATTTATAACTTAGAGTGGGCTCCAGCAGTAAATACTGGGCTTAGGGAAGCATCATGTGGGTCCACTACAAAGAGCGCAAAACCATTTGGTATTGGAGAGTTCACATCACAGAGGCGGTTTAACCATGAGGTCACACAGGGGGGGAATATAGCCGAGGCCGTGAGATGGACGACACTGACACCCTCTGGTTTCCAACAGCCGTCAAACATGACAGAGGAGGACACACATGGTCATTGGGACTCTTCTCTCTCAGGGGGAGAATGAGGTCTTGCTGTTACAGTTAAATACAAAATGCAAAGTTTAATACGGCTCAGGAAAATGTGTACCAGTCTATCTGTCTATCTGTCTGTCTATCTATCTATCTATCTATCTATCTATCTATCTATCTATCTATCTATCTATCTATCTATCTATCTATCTATCTGTCTGTCTGTCTGTCTGTCTGTCTGTCTTTCACCAAACTATTGAATTCACCAACTTTAACAAAAGTAACTTTAAACCGTGACAGTAAAGTAAAACATCTTTTCTTTTATTTATTTCATTTTATTTATTTACAGAAACTGTGAGGAAAACAGAGCAATGTAGATGAAAAGTGGTTTGAAATCAAAGTTTAGGAAGACATATAAAAAAGAGCACATTTAGAGTTTTATACGAGATGATCCGAGCGATACAAAATCTTGTGGACATCACACATCTCCTCGGCGACACCTCTGCAGTAACATCAGGGTGTCCAGGCTGAACTGGTAGGTGAGCTTCTTCTTCACCTTGAAGATCTCTCCGGACCGGGCGTAGTTCCTGAGGGCCCGGGACATCTTCTGGTACGTCATGGGCCTCTTGTTGCCCTTCCTCTGGCCCCACAGCACCGCTACCTGGTTCTTGTTCTTGGAGGAGAACCGGAAGATGCCGGCAGCCGCTGGCACCCAGGACACGCAGTGGGCCATGCTGGGATCCTCCAGCATCTCGAAGAGAAAGTGAAAGAGTCTGATCTTCTTACCTGCAGCCATCAGGAAGTAGGATTTAGGGAATATCACAGCTGCTGTGCCACACCACACCAGTTAGTGCGGCTTACAGTTAATCATTTCCTTAAATACAGCAATTCCCCGAAAATCTCTTCACTGGCGGGATGCCCTTTAGTGGAGACACAGCTGTAAACACTGCGGTTATCTGATAGGTATGTAAAAACAGCTACGGAGCTAAGCCATGCACGGCTCCATTGTTATTTTTCAGTAAAGGGAAGGTCTCTTATTTGCTCTCTTGGTCTTGTTTCCCTCAGGCTACAAGCAGCCGGGGTAATAACAGTATCTATGACCAGAAAAAGCAGAACTCACCACTCCCTGCTGCTGTGGCCGGGCGTTTGGTTGTTTGTCTTGTCGATGCACAGTTTGGCAGTGACCCACCCTCAGGTGGTGCCGCTGCCGTGTTTTGGCCGAGGGCTGGAGGGGCGTCGCGTGCCAGGAACGGCTGAGGTGTAGGTTTGGTGATCTTTGATGGAGGAAATGAAACAGAAAAATGTTCAGTTGAGTTTTGAGTGTCTCATGGAAAACTAGACTGTCACTGAATAGAGCTCATACCTCCGCCAAAGCCCAACAGAAAAAAGAGTTGCCCAAATTAGACAAGCAGCAGCAGCAGCAACGACTAAATTATAATTAGTAAAAAATACACACACAAATAATAAAAGAAGAAGTAAATCATATAAAAAAGTAATAATTTTCCAGAGACAAGGGTAATTGAAGCAGGGCAGGTTCAGATAAAGAGAAACATAACCTATGTAATATATATAATAACACAATAATAACACAGTTCTGTTGCAATCCCCACCCGTTTAGGTGGTTTTACATCTTTTAAGGTCACAGTTCGTCATTTTCTTTGGCAACCAGTCCCCTGAAAAGGTCAGACGGCAATAAAAACATCACATTTCAATGCTCACAGGTGAGTCACAGTACGTCCACAGCTGCTCATACGATGCTTCATCCACAGGTGCACTTCTTTCCTCCGCAGCCTCACTGTGGTGCACCTTGTCCTCTGGAAGAAGCACAAGATAACTCAGAGACTCTTAAAGGATCAAAAAATTGAACTTTGGAGCTTTTCTTCTTACCATTTTCTGCAGAGTTCTGTCGGTAGTACTCCTCCAGGAACTCTAAGATCACCTCCAAATCAGACTGAGCGTCCTGCAAAGAATTCTGATAAAGATAAGTCATCAAAATTCATCTTTGATCAATGCATGAATTGCTGTTGATGCTAACGTCATCCTGTGCAGCGAGTCTGATCTTTACCATCACGGATGAGGTTGAGCTGAACGCGGCAGAGTCCTGACAGTTTGGGAGAATTTCAGAAAACTATGAGGCGCTCAAGGACCCGGCCTCTTATTATACCCCCCCACAGGAGCGGTGCCTTTCTGCATAACCACCAGACGCTCTCTACCCTGGGCTCACAGGAACAATGACCAACCATCCCACACAGCCCCGGCACCAGCACCAGTCAACCCATCAACAAAGCCTCCCAGCACTGACCACATCCTCCCCGCCGCAGCAGATAAGACCCGGCCTGGAGGCAGCCGCTGCACAAAACGCTCTTTTCAGGAAAAACACACTTGCTGCCATATTTTTCCTCTCAGGATGTGTCTTAATTCTGTGTTTTGCAGCGCGTCTGTTGTAATATTTCACCCGAATGGAGAAAGTGCCAAACCTTTCAACACAGTCGTTGTGTTTTTAGTGTGATAAAGTGTGTTTTTGGGGACAAAAGTATGATTGAAATTAGTTTTTAGTCAAGTCAGTAAAATCAAGCACATGGGAGAAAACACAGATTGATTTATTGATCATATTGAAATAGTCCAACAAATTGTGAAAAAAAAGGAAAGTTGATCTCATTACATTATAAATACAACAAGTATAAAATCTTTATCAAGAAAATCATAAATATATACATGTCATTCAACACAATACTTATTACTAGATGCTGCTGTAACAACAGGAACCGTAAGTAAATTATATTACATGTAAATCGTTATTATGATCAACTACAATCACTAATACCATTTTGAATATTTTGGAAATGTATTGGAAACGGCCTTGATTCGAAAATATATGTAAAATTAAATATATCTATGAAATGATTTGTATTTATTATATTGTAAGTGGTCCTGACTGTGTAAAAAAAAAATGACGACAGACTGAAAATAGAAATTTGTCTTAATGTTGAATGATGAAGCTGTAGAAGGGTTTTCAATTATATTTTTCTAGATGTCATATCCTTCAGCAAGACACAATATTATATAAAAATAAACCTTAAATATAGTAACAGTGGCAGCATCAGCTACATGCAGATATAAATGTATTTAGCAAATTTAATGTAGTCTCGTGAAACGGTTTGTAAGGTATCTTACAGAATGGGTCCCACTGAACTTTGGATCAGGGGGCGAATCCAGGAGTATCTTTGACATTTTCACCAATTTCCCAGGGAACAATTTATGTATCACAGATGGAAAACAGTTACATTTAGGGAACTGATATCTATGAGTATGTGTAATTTGAAGGTTGGGCCTTTTCTGAGCTTTTTTTCATAGTTTTTTTTTAAAATTTTTTTTAATAAAGCATCCTCCTCCTCCTCAGAGTTTGGTTGTGCTGTGTGAGGTGAAGCTGGCGGCCAGATCGTAGTCCTCCTGCATTTGGTAGTGGCTGTACCAGCTGTGCCAGTCCACCGCCGAGGGGCTGTAGTAGCTCTGTTCGCCCGGGCTCGGCTGCTGCTGGCCGTGGGCCTCCTCCTGTGCAGGGTGACAGGGCAGCCGCAGGGGCCCCTGAGTGGAGCCCAGCTTGTGCAGGATGTCCGGGTTGAACTGGTAGGTGAGCTTGCGGCGCACTTTGATGATCTCACCCGTGCGGCTGTAGTTTCTCAGAGCTCGGGCCATCTTCTGGTAGGTCATGGTCTTCCGGTTGCCCTTTCGCTGGCCCCAGCACTCGGCCAGCTTCTCCTTGTTCTTGGAGATGAAGTGGAAAGTGCCGCTGCCGCTGTCCGTCCACTGGATGGAGTCGCCCATGTTGGGGTCGTTCAGGGCTTCATGGAGGTATTCATAAAGTCTGAGCTTCTTACGACCTGAGGACACGGAATCGGTCTAATTTTACTCTTGAGGAAATAAGAAAAATTACAATAAACGTGTCAGTAAATTGCTGATGTGTGACGCTCACCTTTCCTCTGTGGTGGTACGATGGAGTAGAACTGAGGGGATTCAGTTGGTATGGAGTGACCCAGCGAGACGTCAGGGATGACCTGAGGCCAGGACTGCTGCTGGGAGACAAAACAGTCAAGTAAAACCTCTGAATATTTGTGCGTCCACACATAGTTTTTTCATTCCTGTTGTGTGAGCACGACTTACAGCTGTGTCGCTCCAGTCGTAGACGGGAGCCGGTGCGTCAGGCGGGTGTGTGACCACGCAGCAGGAGATATGACACTGAGTGCCCAGAGTCTCGTAATGTGGATACTCTGAAAAGAGAAAAATGTCATAAATTAAAACATGAACACAAATCAAATATAAATCAATGGATCAAAAAGAGGGAACATTTTAGGTTTTTAAACACAAAAATACTGTACAGAAAATCTACAAATATAATAAATTGTAGAATAAAAGATTTCTATTGCCGTGTATTTTAGCAGTAAATCCCGCTCAATTTTACTGAGAGTTTTTTTTTGCTGTACCTGAATCGTAATATGAATTATTCGAATGCTGTTGAATCACGTCGATTGCATCCTGGAAGTGTTGGTTGATGTCGCTGTCCAAGGACGTCTAGAAACACACCAAAAATCCATTAAGCAATAACACAAATAAAAATGAATATATGAACTTGTAAAGGACAAAAGTTCAAAATCATATTTGTCCTCTGAATATCTGAAGGATAAAAACCATCAGCCTAACAACTCACCATCTTAAACGTCGGAGTATTTCCTTCCGTCGAGGCCATAGTGCGAGTGCAGCTCTGCAGCTTTTGGACGGCTACATATATGTGCCCCAGACCTCCAGTACCTGTTTACCAGTCATCCAGGTGAGCAGGTTGAGAGGCTGGTCAATTTAAATATGTTCACGTCACCGAGCGATGCAGCCGAACACTTCTTCTTTTTTGGGAAGGACAGATATGATCTGACTCCCGAGCATCATCTCTCACAGCGGAGATTACAATCTACAAACAACAAGCACTTCTTTTATTGTTCACTCGAACCAGGAATACCACCAATTCTCTGTCTGACCGGGGAATTTGCATAGCAGGCGAGATACAGTATGTATCTAACACACGTCCACGATGAGTGCTCTTCAGTTATGCACTGTCCAATAAGTTCAAATATAAAACCTCTAGAGTTTCTGTGAATTCCCCTCAGTGGCCCCTTTGTTTTCTGGCAATAAACATCAAATGTAGAGAAGAATATTTGCACGACATGAGCCTGAGCTCCTACTGGACACAAACAACGGGTAACTGGTAACCCATAAATCATGAATTATCTTCATTGCTAATATCTATATAAATAATAACGTTTATTTGGGTAGCACCATAAACAGATGAAGGCAAATTTGAAGATCACACAGCAATAAAAGAAAACTTTATATTAAATTCGTTGACTTTAATTCCTTTTTTAAATGCTTTTTGGTCTTTCAATTAAAATACGTGTCAAGTTCATTTATTCATTTGTGAATATTTTGGAAGGTGATTGAATATTATAATTCATTTCTTCCATTAAATTGCACAACATTTGAAAAAACAAAGTTAAAACTACTAACATATTGAATACAAACTAAAAACCATTTAACACATCTGCATTCTTCATAAACCTCTTCAATAAAACTGATCCTCTACCTTCTTTTAAAATTATTTTTTATCATTTCATTTAATATTTATTTCATTATAATCACAATATTTTATAAACCTAATGTTTAATCATGTTTTTGTTTTTATTTCATTGATTTAATGATGCTCTTCTTACAATAGGCTCACGGAATCATTATCAAATCTCTCTATCTTAAATACGATTAATGACTATTTGCATTTTCAATTGGCCACGTTGAGCTCCTGATAAATGTCCTTGTAAAGGTTAATGGTTAATACTGTTAAACGCAGCCTTTGTGTTTGTCCCTCCCCCCATTCAAATAAACAGAGGCTTTTTGAGAAGTGCATTTATCTCAGGCGTGCAGTTTTAAATATCAACTGACTTGCTCCTGAAGTTCCCCTTTCGGTCCCGTTAAAGAGCGGCGGCGCGGTCAGGCCCTGAATCCTGAGCTGGAAACCTCACGGAGACTAAGAAAGTGGAGATGCATTATATCGACACATCCCACTGTCACGTGACAGCGTTTCTCAGACCACTTGGTTTTGATGTGATTTGATTTGTGCCATTTGAAATTTCACTCATTTTAAAATTGGTTTTCTTGCTTTTTAGCTTTAAAGCAAAGGGGAGAAAAACAGTCAAGAAAACAAACAGCTGTCATAGTAAATTACCTGCATGTGTGTGTATGTGGGCAAGCATGCAAATGTGTGTGTGTGTGTGTGTGTGTGTGTGTGTGTGTGTGTGTGTGTGTGTGTGTGTGTGTGTGTGTGTGTGTGTGTGTGTGTGTTTCCTGCCTGTGCAGCACGCTGATAAAAACAAAGAACCACAAACCTGGTGCTTGTCTCGCTCTCTCTCTCTCTCTCCACTCAGGGGGACATTTCCTAAATGAAAGATGGCAGCGTGTTGGTGTGGCGCTGCAGCTGAGGCCTGACAGCTGTGAGCCGCCGTCCCACGCTCTTCCAACAAAGTTGTTTCCAGTAGTTGTAGGTTTTTATAAAGAATTAGATAAGAAATCATAAAAGCATAAAACTGTACGGATTGACTGTTCTGTTCCATAATCTTTTCCATCCTCTATTCATTTCTATTCTTTTCTCTTCAGGTCTACTCGTTTTTATTTTTGCTCTATTATGTTGTGTTCAGTTCCATTACAAAGTGTAATGTTGAATGTTCTATTATATTATGTTCTATTATATTCAACTTCATTCTATTCTGCTTGATTCCACTCCGTCCTCTACTCTATTCTATTCTGTTGTGATCTATTCATTTTGTTCTGCTCTAATTCATTGTTCTCTATTCTATTCTGTTCTACTTTAATATGCTGCATTCTATTCTTATATATTGTGTTTACTTCAATTAAATGGGTTCAGCTCATTTTGCTCTGTTCTATAACGTTTTCCTCGATTTTATTCGACTTTATTATCACACACTGGGCACATGTCTCTAATTCTCTCAGACGACATAAATTAGATTAAATGAATCAAACGGGCAACAGACTGTTTTACCTTTAAAAGATTGAAGACATCGAGAAAGTAATAAAACATAAATTAAATTAAATCCAGAGCAAGTCATGGAACTGTCTTTAACCTTCAAATCATTTATACCGCCTGCTGCTCATCATCTCAAATCTCAGCCCCTCACATGTCTTCACTTGCTGCGTAGCTTCATTTCTTTCTGTGTTTTTTTATTTCTGATATGTTTTAGATGAACATTTATTACCTTAGATCATGTAAGACAACTTCCTCATATATAGTTTTTATGCTTAAAGTCCTGGATTGTGTGGTTAACATAGTTTCCTCTTTCTTCTCCTTTTTGTGTCTATTGTCCTCGCGCAGATGAATGAAGGTGAATTGTCTGATTTGAATTGAATACGAAAAAAATATTCTCTTTGACACATTCACTGACATTAATTTAATATTTGACACAATTAAAGGATCATTTGACCTCATTCTGACATGAAATAACAACATTAAATCACCATTTGCTGTAGTATAATGCTTTTATGGCTGTTATCTGGATATTAAAATGATGAGGGTGACAGTAAATCACCAGTAAATGTGCGGTTAGGTTTGCTCAGGTGGGTGTGTTGAGCGTGAGGGAGTAGGTTGGGGAAAAAGACACACACACACACACAGATGAATGTTTATCTGTGAAGGGTACCACCTTCAGTATATGTTCTGGTCTGGTGCAGGCACATGCTGCAGCTTTATTTTTCCAAACAATGAAGCACTTTCCTTCCCCTTCTCAATTCAATAGCTGCGTGCTTGTTGACACCGATGTGGGAACAGCCGCACAGTCGAGCCCATTGTTCTTCTTTATTTACTGTCACTAGATGAAAATCAAGAAGTGTCAAAGCCACTGTGTGTAATTCGTCTATCAGGCCGAGTGCTGTGTGACCGCAGGATTATCATCTTTATGGGTCGGCTCGTGCTCGTGTCCTGGTTGAGAGGATTGGAAAAACACTGATGGACATGGTTGGTCGAGTCGGTGCAGACTCTGTCTTTGTGCTACAATTAACATGCTTTTATTTCACTTTGAAGCATTTTTCCATAACACACTTATTTTGCTTTTATATTCACAGCTAAACACTTTATTCTTTCGCATAGTAAATAAAATGTCATGCATGTTTTTCTCCAGTTCGTCTCATTTGGCTCTTAAAGCTTCAAAAGTTAAATCATATATAGTTTTCACGATTAACTTAGACCTATTCTCCCTTTCTAAGCTAAAGTGAGTTAATTAATTAATGTAAAATTTTATTTTCTGGTTTTCATGAAGGTGAAGGTTTCTTGAAAAGAATATCCCAAAATATGCAAATACTACTACTACTACTATACTTCTACTACTGCAACTACTAATAATAATAATTATAATTATAATACATTAATGAAAGCAATGAGATCGTAGACATGTGCCTAAAAAAGTCCAACTTTTGATGCCTCATATTTTTAGTGCTTCTGGTTAAATGTGATAAGGACGTGCTGTTGCTCTGAGGTTGACATTGGTCTCACTGTAATGATGCTGACTGACCAGTAGGTGACAGGACAGAGTATCAAACCAACAGTCAGCTTCAGTCCACTGTAAGAAGCAAAACTTATGCTCAACAAAACATGTTTTTTTGTGTGTTTTTGTTTTCTTATTGATTCTCCTGATGCAGGGAGGTCAAAGGTCGGGGCTCATATCACGTGAGCAGGAAGTGGTTTCTTGCTCCACAGCACCGTGAGGCTGCGCTGGTGCTTCAGCTTCTGTTGAGACACTAGATTATCATCCCAGTGGCTGTTGGCGTAAACAGGCCGACTGCTTATTGGATTATCCCATGGCACAGCTGGATGACGCTGAGCTCAACTGGGGCAACATTTAAACCAGTTTCAGTTTGGCCACAATCACTGAATTTAATACCGCAACACTTTTTCCACATTTTCATGGTTTTATCAGAGAATAATTCATGGATTTTGAAAAAATTAAAAGAGTAAATCAGGAATATTGATTATTACTGATTTCTATAGTGTGTCCAGTTGGCTGCAGCTTGACTGAACCGACTGTCGGGCCTTGGCGGAGTGGTCGAATCTTCTGAGTGACGTTCTCGTTTGTTTGTTTGCTTGGTTGTTCGTTTATTTGTCAGCAAGATTACGCAAAAACGACCAAACCAATTTCCTCCACACTTGGCAGAGGCCTGGTCCTGGGAAGAAAGCGTCACATTTTGTTGTGGATGCAGGAATTTCTCTCTACTTTCTTTAACTTTGACGAATAAATGATTTAGAACCCAAATTATTTATCTAAATTATTTATTTGTCAAAAAAAGGAAGTGGTCTGATCCCATAAAATGTAGGTAATAAGACAACTTCCTTATTTTATCTTTTATATTTCTACGATAAGAACCACACAATGTGATTGTTCAGGCTTGTTGGGGGGGATGAGATTCTAGTTTACTGAGTTAAATAAACTTATAGTCCAATTTAAATCTACCAATATCCTACCAGTTAACTTGACATATGTTTGGTAGAAGAGGAATTTGTCACTAACTTCTTCCTTCGTGTTGATTTCCGGTTACGTGACGAGCGACACAATCCCACAAAGAAACATCCAAACAAACGTTTCAAGTTTCAGGATTCTTTAAAATTGCAGCTTGTACATGATTTTTTTTTACATTTTACAGGTTTAATTTCCTCTGAGAAAAAAAAAAAAAACAGAAACAAAGGCCATGAGCTCTGATGTGAGCTGAGGTAGCACAAAATGAACCTGAAAAATCGAATGTGACTAATAATGACAATACAACGGGTGAAATCCAGAATTCAGAGAGTGAGGCGGAGTAATTGATCGTGAATATATTTAAAAACAGAGCCTGTGGTGAAAGGGTGGGAGGTTTTATTTTCGGCAGTAGGCCACAGCTCCGTACGCCATGACTCCAACAACAGCTACTAAAGCAGCTCCTCCACACAGCAGCTCCGTGGAGCTCAGAGGTTTGGTCTCAGGAGCAGCGGCCTGTGGCTTCTCTGACGCTGCTTCTTTACTTGAATGTTCCTCCTCTTCTGAAAGAGGGATCTGTGAGAATTTTAGTTGCTGGAGATTTTCTACCGGGGGTTCTGCTGCCAGCGGAGAGAGGATAGACGGAGGGTGGAGCCCCTGAAGGGAAAGGAGTTCCTCAACTTCAGAGATTGTGGTTGAAGGGACCGGGGTGGTGGTCGCCGAGGGGGGATCGAGCCTGACGATAGGCAGAGGAGGCAGGGCCATCGGGGGAACCACCTGCCTGAACTCTGCAGGCTTCTTCTCCACACGAGGCTCCTCTGCTGACACCAGGAGCTCCTGAGTTTCTGGAGCCTGGAGGTCCTGCTCCTCCTCCCTGAGCTCCACCAGCTCCCTCTCCCCACCTAAAACACTCAACACACTCGTCTGCAGCTCCTCGTCGTCCTCCTCCTCTTCCTCCGCTCTCCTTGCCCTCTCCTCCACCGCCTCCTCCAGCATCTCGACCTCCTCTCGCTCCAGGTGAACCATGTCGGAGTTGGAGGAGTGGTTCTCCTCTCCGGCCAGAGCCGCCCCGTCGTTGCTGTCGAGGCTCTTGGCGTCCTCGGCGTCCATGTCGCCCATCGTGGACCAGGACTCTGCCAGCAGGCTCTCGCTCTGCCAGGGCCCAACACTCTCTGGGTGGGTCGGAGGCAGAGCAGCGGGGCTGGGGCTCAAGGAGCTGGCCTCCTCACCTCCTCCATCCCCCCTGCTCCACTCGACTGGGGCCTTTCCCTCCAGAATGACAGCTGAACACTGCAGAGACAAAACAGATCCGTTTTAAATTCCCCTTCCTTTGAAAATCAAGTTCTAAACATGTTAATGACACATTTTGAGTGAAAGAAACAGTCAAGACCATCGCTGAGTATGAAAAATGGATTCAGACTGCCAGGCTTTGTGATGTCACAAACCTCAGAAACCAATCCTGTCCGCTTGTGGGTGGGGCTAAGTAGCTGGAAAAAGGCTCTGAAGCTCCAGACCAAACTCCCCTAAGTCCTGCAGTAGTGGAGAGTAACTTCATACATTTACAGGGTACTTGTAGTTTACTTGAGTATTTCCATCTCAGTTCTTTTAGTTTTGCCATGAGTGCAGTTCAGTATCTTGGGGAAGACTGGGAATCGAACTGCCGACCTTCTGGTTGGAGGACAACAAGAATATTTCTTCACATGATGAAATGATATTGTGCGGCACGGCTACACGCTCTCCTGCTCATCAACTTTATTTTCTTACTTGGCTGAGTTTGCGGTGACGTCAGTGACACTGTGACTGGAAAAAGTTGTTCAGGGGCCGCCGTGCAGTACAGTGGCCGTGACTATCTATAGCCTCGACCTGCATATCTTACTATGTTTAGCCACTATATGCATCTCCATCTGTCGCCCACGAGTGGAAGCTATTTCAGAGATTTCACACGCGTGAGAATCCGGCCAACATAAAATGGAAGTGACTTATCCTTCATTACGTCTGAGACATCAAAATTACGTCTGTCCGCCTTTGGTTCGGACCCAAACTTGGATTTTCGCTTAATTTCTAAATTAAAAAATCTCAATTTCTAAATGTACTCAAATAATATCACAGTATAAATGGCTTTTTGAATGAATTCAGTTTGAATGTACCTTAGTTGACCCACTTCACCCTCTTGTCACACGTCTCAGCTTTGATTGCAGAAAGGATTCAACCCCCGCCCCCGTCGGCCCCAGAATAGATTTTCTCAACACTCGCTCGTCTCTCACTAATGTTGTATCAGACCCACAACATATGGTCTGTCTGTGTCTCCTCTGGTTTCACATCATGTCGCCTAACAAGAACAAATCCTTCGACAGGGGCTTGTGTATCCGTTACATTTACACTCAACCCTATTTGTAAGTCCATCCTACACATTAAGAGCTAATGCTGATTAATGTTGTTTCCTGTTTCAGTTTGTAACATTGCTCTGGAAAACAGAAAGATTAAATGCCAGGAATGAGCTTGAAAGAACTGCTGATGTATGTTTCCATGTCTGAGAGAAATTCGATGAATGTAACCTGCAAAAAAGATGCAGGATAAAAGTCTCCTCTAAATTTACATTCACACATGCACGCCTGTGTTTCTGTTGCGTTGCCTCACAGGGGAAAGTAAACTCGCTCCCTGACAGTTGTGTAACAGTTTGGTGCTTTTCATTCAACTCAGCCTTTGGACTCTGAGACGACAACAGCTCGACACAATCACTAAAAATCGTAATAATCTCTGAATTAGTCTTTGAATCAACATTTCCAGCAATTCAACTAAATCAGCTGATTCTTCACTTGGGTGGAGTCATTTATTCAACTGAGCAATCCTCATTTTCTAGCTGTACAATTTCAATAGCGTATATGTGCCACCCTGTTTACATATATATATATTTTCTTCATATTTCCTTGTGTTTATATTGCATGCTCACTTATTTATTGCTTTTACACAAGGTTTCTTATTTTTACTTTCCCCATTGTTGCTGTAACACGGCAAATTTCTCAATTTTGGGACTAATGAGGGATTATTTGAAATGTAAATATATTTCTATTTTATTCATGATTAATTATGAATTTAAATATATAACCCCCCCCCCCCCCCCCCCCCCCCCCCCCCTGCTAAAGGGTTAGCTCCACCCTGAGTCTCCCAGACATCACTGATTTAATGACCCATTAGCTGCCATGTCATCCTTCTACAGAGACAATATGGCAGATTGCAGTGCCACTCTCGGGTAAAGTTGTCCACACAAACATTTAAAAGCTTTCATACACACACACACACACACACACACACACACACACACACACACACACACACACACACACACACACACACTGTCTGGGTCCCTGTCTGCACACAAACCAATCAACCTTTTCTTCTCTGTGATCCTCCTGTATGTACTGGCCTACTTGAGTAATTGGATTGCCATTGATCCCGTCCGAGAGATAACAGACTCATAGTGAACTGAATGATCAGTGTGATTTAGGCAACGCTTTCTGTGCTACTGTGCGATGAAAACAATTTGATGTCAGACACCACGATTTACAAGAGGTCACCTTTCAATGTCAACGTGGGAGACGAAGACAAACCAGCTCCTCGCGTCTGTGCCTCTGTGCTGCAGAGTGAGATCTTTACCCTTCACCACATCAGTGACCCACAACGACCCCTCTAACCCTGACGTGTTTACATTTGATACACTCATCGCACAAAGGCCTCGAAAAATCAAATCACAGTCTTGATTCTTGCAGCAAAGTGCAATCTTCCTCACTTTTCAGACCTTCCTGTGATTTCAAGCTTTAAAACTTTCTGCAATGTGAACAAAGAGGAATAGTAACGTCCCGGTGTACCTGTGTCCTCCTGGTGCTGTGCTGTGTGAGTCTTTAGATGACGAGCAGAGGCTGGAAATCAAAGTGAGATCCAGACACGAAGCCACGGAATAACAGAGAGGCAGACATGCACACTGGAGCTGGCACAGGAATGACAGGATGGACGAGCTGTTCTGTCGCTCTCTCTCTCTCTCTCTCCCTCCCTCTGTCTCTCCCCCCCCCCACCCCATTTAAATCCATGACATAACAGTTGGCTGCAGAGGACACAGTTGTGACTTTGCTGTCTGTCCTCGGTGAGAATAAACATGACTAATGGAAGTAAATATTGAAAAATAAATGACAGTTTAACCGTGAAATCAGACTTTGACCTGTGTGTCCATTGTCTGAGGGGTCGACAGGGGTCAGTGGGTGAGCGTCTCGTTCAGGTCAGTCTTCTGAGTTCATTGTTTACGGCTCAAACAGCAGGTTAAACAGTGTGTGCCAGTGACACTCAGTGGAAAATGCATGTCAGACGGGGAGAGGGGCTATTTCTGAAGCTGAACTTTCCACCTTCTAGTTCCCTCTGCTGGCAAGGCATGGACAAGACAGGGACCTGCGCCAGGAGGCTCCATGTGGTTCACTATCACAGTATAACAACATATACACTCTCAGCTATTTTTAAGCCTCAAGTTAAAGTTTGTCAATTCACTGCATAAAACACAGTCATAATAAAACACTTTCTTTTATATCATATAATAGAAATAATATAGAATAAAAATATGACATTGGACTTACGTTTCATGCCATTAACCATAAAAAGAGTACATGCAAAACATATAATAATAATAACAACACATAATAATAATACTAACGTGATATATGGAGTACTTTTCAACACAAAGTACAAAGTACTACACAACAGGAAAACAAATGGTTAAAATACAGAAGGAAGTACATGAATAATAATAATATCATCCCAAGTAAATTAAAGAAAATGCCTGTCATATATTATTATTATATCTATTAATTATAAGAAACGTTGTTCATATATTTTTTTTTCATGGAAAACTAAAACGCAAATAATAAAAGATAATGCAACCTCAATGAAAACGGAACGAGATGTCATCTTAAGTAGTAATGTTGTGAATATTATATATATATATATTATTATTAAAATGTACTATCATTTAATAACATTAAATCGACGGTAAAGCTTCAATAGAAACGTTAAATTAAATATATATTAATTACTATTTTCTTCTTCTGCACTGAGGTAAGCGCCTCTCTGGCTCTCGCACCTGATTGGCCGCTGGGCCGGAAGTAAACATCATGTGACCTCGGGCAATCAGCTGACCCTCCGTAGACATCTTTGAGAGTCACGACTGCGGCGATTAATTCAAAGCTCTTCCTCTGAGACTCTCCGGTAAATAAAGCTCCGACAAAAACTCACATTACTCGATTCTATTCGCACGTTCGTAGACGATGCTCCCCTGTGTGTGTGTGCGGGTGCGTTTGATTCGTGTGTCATTCGGTGTTTTCCTCTTGTGTGGCAGGACCCGGGCGGATCTTCTTGACAACTGCAGCCATGGCGCTCAGCGATGCCGACGTTCAGAAGCAGGTAACGAAGCGACTTCACCTTCAGCACGACACGATTCAAACGTCCACATCCGACTAGCGGGTGAAACGCAGCACGCGCCGGGTTTGCTCTTGTCATCACGCGGGCTCAGTGTTTCCACCGGCGGCCGTTTTCATTGAAAACGAGCGTCTGTGCAGGAGGATGACATTGACAGCGTAAGCTAGCACCGAACCAAACACGAGCCACTCCACCAGTTTAGCTGCTGGTTTTTAGAAATGAGAAATAAAGTGGTGGTGGAAATAAGAAGCCATTTTGTGTCCAGTGTTGTGTGGAGGTTGTAGCTGGGACGTGGAGGCTCATATTTCCACCTGATCACATGATGAACACATGTCAGGGGCCTGATGAGGAACTGGGGTGAGCTTCAGGCAGAGGGAAACAAAACTACACAAGCTAATGTAAAACTACACGAGCTACTGTGAAGCTAAAGAGGCTAATTATCTGCTTCATTCTGGGGCTTACAAGTCATACATGTGTGAAAGTAAACCAGCGGAACTATTCCTCATCGGGGTGTGAGAAACTGCATCAGTCACTTCACAGCAACACAACAAAACTCTGCTTTCATTGTGAGAAAAGCTGCCATCCAGTGTGTCAACAGGACACAAACGTACAACAGGACACAATGTACAACAGGACACAACATACAACAGGACACAACATGCAACATACAACCGGACACAACGTGCAACCGGACACAACGTGCAACCGGACACAACGTGCAACCGGACACAACATGCAACAGGACACATCATGCAACAGGACACAACATACAACAGGACACAACATGCAACGTGCAACCGGACACAACATACAACATACAACCGGACACAACATACAACATACAACCGGACACAACATACAACAGGACACAACATACAACCGGACACAACAGGACACAACATACAACCGGACACAACACACAACAGGACACAACATTCATGAACTCATATTATATTTCAAAGTCCTCCGTCTACCTGGAGGAAAAATATATTCTGTGTTTGTAAAGTTTTATTCATTCAGTTTATTTCAGTCCATACAATCAAGTCATTCGACATAACTATTATATTTAATAATTATTTTCATTTTAAAGTTTCATTTATTTTTAAGGCTCCTGAGTGAAGGATGTGGTAGTTTTCACTCTAAACAGTAAAACATTTTACAAATCAATTGTCACTGAGTTTGCACAATGCATAAGTATTATATTAATATTTGTTTAACTTTTGTATTGCTATTGATGAAAATAGTGTATATATATATATATATACACATATACATACACTCACCGGTGGAAATGACATTTGACCTTGCTCGGTTTGTCCAATGTGACCCAAAACTGACATTTTTTGCTAACTGATTAACTGAGATTTCTGCTACGTTCATATTGTGTGTTTCACAAAAAGAAAAACCGATGGAATTTTCAGCCTTTATTTTATTATTTATCTATTTGTTGCTCATTGGATTATATTTTTAAGTAGGTAAAAGCCTCATCTGAAATCAAAAAAACAGTTTTTGGCTCATTTGTTTTGACCCATGAGCAGCAAGTAGAAATAGTTTTGTCTCGAGATATAAAATATAATTTACTTATAATAAAACTTCACGATTCAACATAATCCCTGCGGGCACTTTCAAAATAAAGTTAATCCATTAAAGAAAATGAATTGGGTCGTCCACTGAGAGTTGGTGGTTCGATCCCCGGCTCCTCCAATCCATTTGAACTGAACCTCAAATTGCTGTGCCTGCAGTGTGTGAATGGTCACTGGTGTATGATATAAAAATTAACCATTTACAGCTTCAGTTTGAGGAAGTCAAATCACAATTTGGGAAGTGGGTTCTTTTTTTTATTGTGAAACATCCAGAATATTTTTTTTCACCCAGATCGTCCGAAGAGTCTTTGGTGATCCTGGAAAAACCCTGCTGTGGTTTGGAATGTGTCACAGGAGGCAGATTCAGAGGCTAAAACCTGACAAATCCTGCTTTGGTGGAAACACATTTAATATATTTTTTAAGTGACTCTTAATGTTTCTCTTGTTTGTGTCTCGCAGATCAAGCACATGATGGCCTTCATCGAGCAGGAGGCCAACGAGAAGGCAGAGGAAATTGATGCAAAGGTATAAACACACGTGCACATCAGCTCTAGACATTTTTCATTTGAGGTTTTAGACAGTTTTATCCCTTTTGTGAATGAGTCAGCAGCGGAGTGACGGGAAAGAATCAGAAGTCACCAGCTCAACTTGAACTGGTCATCGTCAGCACCTTCAGTCCCAGAGGGTGTCTGACTAATCCGTCTCCAATGTTTGGAAAACACGAATAAAACCTATTCACCCCAATCTTTGCACAAGGGTTCATTAAATCCAGGCCTGTAATGTTGCACTTGTGTCCTTTCAGAGTTAGAAGTTTATTGTAGCGCCCCCAACTGACCAGGCAGTGTAGAAAGTTGCCAACACACAGAGCCAAATACAGTTACATTTATTTTAAGCTTCAAGAGTATGTTTTTCTTTCTAGCTGCAAAAGATATATATTCATAATAAAATGTTCTTTTGGACCAAAATAAGGTAATGAAATATTATGTATAATAACAACAACACTAAAAGGAACTTTCAGGGTTAACACAATAATTTGATAAATTTATTATACATCATAGTTTATTTTGTTTGTTTGGGTTTTGGGTTGTTAGTTTGGTTAGGAAATAAAAAGACAACGTTTCCTTTTGTTCAGGGAAACTGGACACTTGATAAACAAATTAACAAAGAAACAAAAAAAATGTGTAGTTCCAGCCATAGTTATACATATTAACATAGTTGTGACGTATTATAGATCACCAGGCCGTGCAGATGTTTTATGGACACACTTTAATTCTTAATTCTGGTGTTGTAACGGAAGATCCCTGCCGCCTCTGAGTGAACTGTGTCTCCCCCTGCAGGCGGAAGAGGAGTTCAACATCGAGAAGGGCCGTCTGGTCCAAACTCAGAGGCTGAAGATAATGGAGTACTACGAGAAGAAAGAGAAGCAGATCGAGCAGCAGAAGAAAATGTGAGTCATGACGAGACCTCACAGGACACAGCGAGTCCTGCCTTCCGTTTTCAGAACAAAGAAATGACTGTGTGATGCCAAGTTCCTGTGATTTTATTTATTTGGCTTATCCCACAATGACTCTTTTGTGTCTCCTGGGTTTTCACAGCAACAAGCATAGCTCCCTTAGTAATCTAAACAGAGTGTGTTTTATCTGTCAACATTACAGTCAAATGTCCAACCTGATGAACCAGGCTCGCCTGAAGGTCCTGAAGGCCCGAGATGACATGATCTCCGTAAGACGCTGAACACCATCCTGTTGATGTGCTGAAATATTTAATGTACATAAAGGAGCAGGAGAAGGAGATTAATAAATGATTCTGTGTAAATGATGAAACATTTGTGTGTCTGGATCAACAGGAAATGCTGAATGAGGCTCGCCAGCGGCTCGCTAATGTCGCAAAAGACCCGGCGAGGTATCCATCTCTCTTGGATGGATTGATCCTACAGGTTCGTTTGCACTCTCACTTTACATAAAGCATGTGCACTCAGTTACCACTTTATTAGGTACAGCTACCTATAGTGTAACAACCTAATAAAACAGTGCTGCAACAAATCCTGATGTTCGGCTTACGTCGAAACAGTTGCAGAGGCTAAGTCAACTTAATAGTGGTTGAATTGTTTGCGTTTTACAGACAGATTTATATCAATTCTTCAATTCTTCCATACTTCAAAGTGTACATGTAACTCCCTCTAAAGCTGTGATGCTCAACCCAGGGGTCCCAAGATATTTACTGGGCATCACCAGATGGTTGTGGAAAAAAATATTTTAATATATTCAAAATAAAATCACATGTTTTAGATTTTTATGAGCATTTTTTTACCTTAAACTTTCTGTACCAGTGATATGATGCTTTAAAATGTATATTATTGCATGTGATTGTCTGATTGTAGTTGTTGTGGGTTGTGGCTCAATAAGTGGAAAGAACCACTCCTCATAACCGTAATGTTCAGAGGAGTGGTAGGGAAGGGAAGGGAAGATAAATAAAAGGACTGTTGAATATACTGCTTTTGTTTTAGCTATGTGTACCTAACAAACTGGCACCTGAGTGTGTATTGTGTATTTATATGATAAGACTGTGTTGACGTCAGAAACTGTTTTATAATCTCTTACACCAGGGATTCTATCAGCTTCTGGAGCCCAAGGTGACGATTCGCTGCCGCAAACAGGACGTGCAGCTGGTACAGGTGAGTGAAGTCAGCGAGTGCACGTTCAGACTCGTCAGGGTAAACATCAAATAAAATAGGTGAGAACTAAAGTATGTCATGTCCCCTTTTAACATCTAAATCAGTTTACACGAAGCCTTGTCAGCTGCAAGGATTTGTCTCCTTCTCCCCAAATAACTGTCACTGCCCAGTGAATCAAAATGAATCACATTAAGACAAAAATAGCCGTGAAAAGCTCCTCGGTGGCTTTGCTGCTTTTGATAGGAACACGCTAATTACGTGGGCACTGAGGAAACGGCTGCAGGAGCACAGGTGCTGCGGCATGTAGCATGTATGAGGGGTCGGGTCGCGGGTCGTATGATAACGGGTCCGGGCAGGTACCAGGTTTTACTTGGAGGTAATTGCGGATAACGGGTCAAGCTAGGTACAGAGCTTTGCAATGTGATTTAAAATATCATAGGTGCATGTAATAAGACATATTAGCAGAGGAAATTGATTCTTGAGTGTGTGAGATGAGTATAAATGAGATTTCCCTGTGACTCTTCTCTCAGGCGTCCATCCAGAGGAACATTCCCATCTATAAAGCAGGCGTGAAGAGCAACCTGGAGACCCGCATCGACCAGGACAACTTCCTCTCCCCAGACATGTGAGCACGTCACACTGGAAACTTAAATCAAACCTCGCACGGGGAAAAATTGCTCCGCAATGTTTTTAGCATCTTTTTTTAAATGTTGACGTCTCCGGATGTGATGTTTCTCCTCTCGCAGCTCTGGAGGGATTGAGATCTATAACAGCAACGGGAAGATCAAGGTGGCCAACACTCTGGAGAGCAGACTGGACCTCATGGCTCAGCAGGTAAGAAACAGAGATGGCTCATATTCAATCCTCCTTTTTATCCCTGTGTAAATATGCCTCGAACATTTTTTTTTATTTATCTATCAGCATATTAAATAGTGTCTTGGTTTTGTCTTTGACAGGTTTTTTATGTCTAAACTATTTACATGTCCCATGTATTTTGCCGCTCGCCTCTTGAGTACATTAATAAATAAATAAATCAACCAGCAGCAGCAAACAACACCTGACATGGTTAAATATTGTCTCCGCTTAAAGTGATGTATAACAAACAAGGAAATTAGAGCTCACACATCCTCCAAGTCCAAACAGGTCCCTTGTATTTGATCAGCTCCACCAAATTACACACTCATACATATCCGTCACCCAAATATGCCTGGTTTCCCAAGATCCATGAACCCTTTGGTGAAGAGTTTGAGAGAAAACACAACATCCTTGGTGAAAGTAAAATGTCACATTCCTGTACATGTACTGTTCAGCTGGAGACGGTCGACAAGCTGTCATCTGGTGAATCAACTATAAATGGTTTGGTCACATTCACTCGTAGTTTCATAGTTTTCAACTGTCTCTTCATTCATCCGATGACATCAGGTGTGTTAATGATTTTACTCCACATTTAGCTTAATTCTTTCTCCAGTCGCGGTCTGTCCCCGTTCAATGAAGCAGAGCGGACTTTAAGGTCAACAGACGTTTAATGGTCTGAAATTGAATTACCATTTAAAATAAACCAAGCGAAGCACTTAACAAACATCTTCCAGCGTCTCTGATGTTAGTATTATCATAACAGTCTGATTTCCGTTGTCTTATATAAGAATCAACCGAGCATCTTTGGGTTTTGGACAAAAACAATTTTATTACGTCAATGATGAATGACGTTTTTCCTTCTTTTCATCCAGGTCCGGTGTTTTTAATTTCTTCTTTTATCGATCAAGCAGATAATCTGAAGATGAATCCACGATGACCATCATCTCTTTTACCCTCCTGCTCATACACACGTTTTCTTCTGTGTCCGCAGATGATGCCTGAAGTCCGAGTGGCTCTGTTTGGCGCCAACCCAAACCGCAAGTTCCTGGACTGAGTCGCTGTATCAGAGGAAAACAAAAATCCCCCTTTTTATTTCTTATGTTGTCAAATGAAAGACGTCATTCCTCGTGTCTGCGAAGCGACGGAATCTCCGACAAAGAAGAGACGTGTTGTTGTTGTGTGATGTGTTGCTGTATTTTTCTGTGCATTAAGGGACGAGATAAACGCTGCAACTACAGCAATTACAGATGTGCATCATCATCCTCCTCCTCCTCCTCATCCTCGAAGGTACTGCACAGCTGTGGTGGTTTACTCCCCCCTCCGAGGGTCTCGGTTTACACTGATGAGTCGGGGATGGCTGGATGTTTTAACAGGTCGCCCTCTAATTGAATCAGGCTTCATGACACGCACACGTCATCTGTGTGTCAGCTCTCCCTCTGTCATTAACCTCTCCCCCACATTACAAGTCGCATGGGGCATTGTGTTGCTAATGGGTGTCTGCTCCAACCAATCACAGAGGCAAAAAAAATGGCGTCCGTGAGACAAAACCCCAAGACCGTGCTTGACCTTCCGCAGTTAATTTATTGCCGTTGCATCGACTTGTCTGTTATTCTTCCGTCATGAGTTCAAGAGTGGGTGCTATCATTCCAGAGCGGGCACTGTATGTATATGAAGTTTCCAGAGTAAATTATACGTATGTGTGGTTGTTGTTTTATCTGGGTTTTTTTTGGATTGTGTCTCAAAAATGTTAAATTGTGGAAAATGTAAAACATAATAAAATATAAATCATTAGTACCACGATTGTTTGTGTGGGTTTTTTTTGTTTTTTTTAAATTTGTGACCTCGCTGCCGAGCCACGTACAGTTTTTACATTTATTTTGTAACACTGGCCATTCATGCTTCATTCATTAGTTTATCACATGGTATTTGTCAGACAAAAATGCCCCAATTATCCGGTTGCTCCGGGTATTTTGCTGACATGCTGACAGCGGAGTGTGGATAACAAGCGGAGTCTTTTTGGAGACGGCTGAGACGCAGGACCTCGGGAGCTCCCTCTCACTTGTGAGTGATTTTATGATTCTAAAGTCGCTTCATTTGCCTGTAACTTAGTTTTTGTTTTTCAACCCTCTTGTAAAAGCTGTCACGAGGATTATTTCATTTTCCTCCGCTCTGCTCCTGGAAACGTCTGATTTAGAAAGCTAAGTGGTGTAATGGAAAATCCCCCTGATCAATGTCTTACTACTGTTTTGACTGTTTTCTGTGCAACTAGCTGATACAACATCAATGTCTTCCACCTCCTGTTGACCTTTATTTGTGCAACTGTGTGCTGGATGTGATTCCTCTTTTTGTAACAGTGATGCCAGACAGTTTCTGTTTTGTTTCCTGTTTATCACATAGTATAAAAACCTTCCTTTTTAACTTCTCCTTGTTGCACTGTTGCTGGCTGTGTAACCCTCTGCAGAGCTAATAATTAAAACTCTAAGGCAACTCCGGTCTGAGAAACTCATTATTTCAAATCTCATGATAAATTTCCACGACAGCGGCCACGGTCAAGTTAGTGAATGGACTCTTGTCGGCGCCGTAATGCGAGATGATCTTTCTTTACACGACCAGATCCCACTCAAGCCGAGGGTGTGTGACCATGTTCTAGGACGACGGCACCCAAAGATGATCTCAATCTTCCAGGCTGTGGCCACCTATGTGCTCCTCCTGGGGCTCATGAGGGCGGCTGATGGGATGCCAGACCCCGCCCAGAGGAACCTGCTGATGCGTCAGGAGGCGTCCAGGCAGACCGGGGGCCGGGTGGCCCTGACGGCGGCCGAGCAGAAGCTGGGAGCGTACCTGCATCGGCAGAAGGAGCAGGAGATGTCTGCTGCCCAGTTCCCACCGGCCATTCACTTCTTCAAAGCAAAACCTCTCATTCAGAAGAGCTCCATCTTCAAACTGCTGCAGAAGATGCCTAAAGGTGATGATGTGAACAAGTGAGCCACAGACAGGTTTTTCCTTCATGTTACAGCAAACTGTTACTGCATCTTTAAGATGCAGTAACATTGCTAAATCAGTTTAAATAGGTTTTACTCTGCTTTGAGGAAACAGAACCTGCATGTCAGTGTTTTTTTCATGAATTCCAATAGTAATGTGTATATTGTGTTGCAGCATAATATCTACGCAGAGGTGTTTAAGTGCAGATGTGCAACTTTTGAACCGTCAGTAGCTCCTGAGAGGGATGACGATGACAACAGCTGAAGCAAACTGACAACAAAGAAACACAATGATGTGAAGGATAAATAAATACACAAAACAATGACACAAACATCCAATTAGCTCAAAATGACAATAGTTGACTACCAAGACACAAGATGACGTAGTTATGTAAAAGAAATACTACAAAGTGACAAGATACAGACTACAAAGACGTCCAAAACAATGCTACACAGGATGATCTCGTAGTCAGTGCTCAGGGACCCATTGTCTCATAATCCTTCAGTCGCCATGTTCATGGGTTCGGTGCCCAAAGTCCTGAGGACACGTTGCTGTGTTCCCGGCAGGTGCAGCCCTCCACATCCACAGCTCCACTCTGGTCGGCGTCGACTGGCTGGTGAAAAACGTCACCTACAGGCCTCACTGCTACATCTGCTTCACGTGGGACAACTCGGTCCGCTTCCTGTTCTCCGACCGCCAGCCGTTCCCCCGGTGGGACTGCTTCTACTGGCAGCTGCTTGAGACACTGCGAGCCAAAATAGGAGACCCCACGAGCTTTGATAGCAGGTTGAAGGAAGATTTAAAAACTCCCCCTCACACATTTCAAGTCAAGACGTGACAAAGGGAACTTAATACACAATATTCATTCTCATTTTTGTTGGTGTTTTCGTTCCAGTTTGATGCAGCACCTCACTCTCTTCACCGAGGATCCAGACAATGAGTATCCAGACCAGGACGTTGTGTGGGAGAAGTTTGAGAAAGCCTTCATCGCAGCAGCGGGGCTCATCACCCATGCTCCTGTGCTGAGGGACTACTTCTACAAGGGCCTGGAGGAGCTCCACCAAGACAACATCATGTATCTGGAGCTCAGGAGCGGCATCTCCAAGGTTGTATTCACCTTGTTTGGTTTCACACTTGATCCCTGCAGCTCCAGCCTCAGTAGAAAGTAGCAGGAGCTCTGACGTTGCTGCACATTGCCATGAAAATTTTTTTCTGGGTTTGCAGACGTACGAGCTCGACGGAACCATTCACGATAAGGTCTGGACTCTGAAGACATTTCAAGAAGTCACAAAGAAATTTGTCGATGATCATCCAGACTTTCTTGGGGCTCGCATCATAATTTCTGTCCACAGGTAAATAAATCCATCAGTAAGATTTAAGATGGCACTCAGTATTGTTTCTCAGCTACATATTAGGAGTCCACTAGATCCAGATTTTGATTTGGATCAGCAGGAAATTGCTAAATATATAAAAACACCAGAAATTGATTCAGAAGAGGCAGAGACTCCATATTGCTAATTCTTTATTAATATGACAGAGCCTGTATTATTCATGTTTAAACAGTGGGAACAGTTAAGGATTGTTGCTTTAGGAATACTCGACAGGTACTTCTAAAGTACTTAAAGTACATCCGGAAGCAAGTACTTACTTTTACTCAGGTAGAAAAGTTAATGTGGTACCTTTGTCTATTTATTGGTACTTTTACTCAAGTGAAATGTTTGAGTACTTCCTCTGAACGCATCATTATCTGCCAATTTGGTCACCAGTTGTTTTCACCTTCAATTGAACATTAGACATTTTATATATATTTTTAGTGCTGACGCTGCCTGTTGCCTGTTCTTATTTTACCGAATTGTGTCGTCACCCCCGTGTTCGCTCTCCTCGCTGCCTCCTCCAGGGCTCTGAGTGTGTCTGAGGTCAAAGAAGCCATAAAAGAGGCCATTCAGCTGCAGAAGAACTTCCCAGACGTTGTGGCAGGGTTTGACATGGTAGGAGAATGAGTAACGTTTAGATTATAAACGTATCCCTGCTGTTTTTCGATCTGGTACTAAAATGGTTCTTTTTGTTATTTTTTTTAAGAAAAAGGGAAACAAATCAAGGAAAAGGAAACTTTCATGGCTGAGTTTGTAGATTTCCAGATCCCCCCTCAGAACCTGAGGGGGGATGTTGTGTTTATACCCCTGCAGCCAACCTCCACTGGGCAAACTATAGCATTATCTAAGAATTATAAAAGCTCCACCTTAAACAGGGGTTTGACTGAATGTATGTTCAATAGGCTCCATTGAGCCGATGAACGTCCACCTCCCTCCTTCTCTACATTGACGGCAGGACTGATTAGTTCCCTGCAGCTCCACCCTGCAATGATCTGAAACTATGAATCGATGCTCTGAACATTTCACTATGAATTTATGAACGCACCCATAACAATTTAGTTAGAATCATTCAGTGAACTCACGGCATACACACTCCAACATCTCTGGGTTTCAGGTTTGATTTATTAAAATGCGACATGGCAGGAAAAAAACAGTAGCAGAGAAGGTTTGCTCTTGTTCTCTTTGTGGTGACATCTAAGTTTGCTTAACCCTACATTGTGGCTTCCAGGTCGGCAGGGAGGATAGCGGCAGGTCTCTGTGGTACTTCAGGGAGGCGCTCTCCATACCAGCTGACCTGGGGGTCACGCTGCCATACTTCTTTCATGCGGGAGAAACAGGTGGGTGCGGGAACGAGCCGGTCAAGTTCACTATCACCCGTTGCAAAGCCAAGATCTCTTCAACGCCACATCTCTTGTTTCTCTGCAGACGATGAAGGCACCGACGTGGATCAGAACATCCTCGATGCCCTTTTGTTCAACACCACACGCATTGGGCACGGCTACGCTCTGGCACACCACCCGCTGGCAAAAGAGCTTTCCAGGAGAAGAAACGTGGCTGTGGAGCTGTGCCCCATCTCAAACCAGGTTGAATTATTTAGCCCACTCAAGAAGAAAAATGGGTCCCTGTCTGTATATTAAGTTTGACCTCCGGCCTCCAGGTGCTGAAGCTGGTATCAGACCTGAGGAACCACCCGGCCGCTGTGCTGATGTCCGAGGGCCACCCGATGGTGATCAGCTCCGACGACCCGTCTCTGTTCGGCACCACAGGCCTCTCCTACGACTTCTATCAAGCCTTTGTGGGCATCGGAGGCTTGAAAGCAAACGTGGGCACACTGAAGGAACTGGCTCTCAACTCCATCAGGTCGGAATCAATGGGTTTTAACGTCTACCTTTTAGTTTTTACTACAAATTCTAAATTATTATTGAAAAGAAAATCCCCTTAAAAGACAAAAACCATCAGGGAATTGACCTCACAACTTATTCCTCTGTGCCATGGAGCAAAACGCAGGAGACACATTATTTGCAAAGTTCCTAAATTACCACAAACACACATACACTTTGTATTCTGACGTGAACCACATCCCCCTGCTGCCCCAAATATACACTGAGCTCAGAATGTGCATCAATCCACCGCTAAAACAGTCCCCAACGAAACAATGCAGATCATGAAGGCATCATCTTCATCGCAGAATGATGAAGAATGACTGGTTGATTAAAAAGCCTACTGCTGCAGGAGACCACATTCAAATCGATCCAGATTTGTATTTGGATCTGCAACAAATTGCACACTTAAATAAATATCCATGAAGGATTCTGTGAGAAATCTGAAAAAAATGCCACTCAAGAAAGTGAAAAATACTTTCCTCCCTCCTGCAGGTACAGCTCGCTGCCGGCTCACCTGAAGGACAGGGGCCGCGTCATGTGGCAGAACCAATGGGACGCTTTCGTCGCTGATCATTCCTGACTGAACCAAAACGGATCCTGTTGGACTTGAATGTTTGTTTAAACATTCCACCCTAATTCAACATTGCCAGCCTTTTATTTAAACGATAAAAATGTTAAGTGCCCTCTTGAGACCCCGCTGTTTATTCTGTAAAGGAAAAGGCTGATAAGAGCGGGAAGGTGATTCTCACAGGAGATTCTCACAGACTGTTGTCATCAGGAAATTCAAACAGAAAAGCTCTTTTGTATTCAAAGCAAAAACAGAAAATCACTACTACCCCGTGGCAGTTCATCTATATATTTCATTGTCAAAAGCATGATAATAAAAACTGATCACCCCCAGTTCACGACTTTGCCCTCGAAACCACGTGCATCCAAACCGTCCAGTGTGAAACTCACTGCAAAGCAAAGCAGGTTGTTCTGGTTTGTTTTTCTTGCGCAATAATGGCTCATTTCTCATATTGTCTTCTTGGGGCCCAGCAGTCGGCCCTCGATGAGATTCTGAATTTTCCACTTCTGACCACTGCACTGCTGAACAATCAGTTTGTAGTTGTTGTTTTCGTCCATCGCGATTTCCAGACATCTCTTCGTGTCTCTGTTCTGGATCGGTTCATCCTGGGTATGAAACATGTCAATGTTTTTGTCAACCTCTCTACGGTGGCTGAGGCATGTCGTACAAGCACATTAATGGAAAACACAAATGCAAAGGTCACACAACTTTGAAACGCAACCACAGCGGAAATGAACGACAGATGTTGACGATGAAACAAGCACCGTTACTTTCTCTGATCAAGTTAGCCGACGATTTTTATTTACACTATTTGTGCATCTCTCTCTTTCATAATATCCCCACTGTCTTTTTCTTTTAAATGCTTTCCTTTCCTAGTGTCTGTTTGTTCTCCACTATTTCTCTTATATATGTTTGTTTGTTTCAATAAAAAAAGATGCCTGTCTGTTTGAGGTGTTACGGTACGGGAGCATCGAAAAAGGAAGAACACACCTGTACCGTAATACCTCAGACAGACAGGCATCTTTTTTTATTTATTCTTTTTTTAAATAATACATGTATGCTTTTGTGTTGTGGCGGTTGTATCGATGTGGCTATTTGTATTATGGCTTTTGCATTCTTGTTTTCCTTAAAACCGACATATTACTCACCTGTTTGAAATCCCACAGCATGTGGAACTTCTTCTGCTCGGCCAGTTTGCATTCGTACAGCCCCGGGTAGAGTCCAGAGCCGGAGTCCACCAGGCAGCGGTTGCTGTTGTACTTGTGAGATTTGATTCCGCCGATGTAGATCTGTCCATCAGTGCGATAATAACAGTTCTGCACCAGAGAAAAGCAGTTATTCTTCAACAGATATAATCATAGTCTGTCTGTGTTACAGCAACTTTTTATTTTTAAATGGGAATATTTGTTTCAATGTGGGAGGAAAAACATATTCAAATGAAACATTTACAGCACATCAGTCTGTTCATGTAGGCTAGAACAGATAACAAGGATTAAGTTTGCCTGCAGTAAATCTTTAAACATACCTGAGGCGAGTAGAAGTGACATGGATAAATAATTGGTATGTTCCCGGGAACTGGGCCTTGGTCTATACACAGCTCTGGTTTTAAGTCATTCCTCAGCTGCAGACAGAAGCAGACATGGACATGTATTCTTATAGCATCCAAAGTGGCACTGCATCAAACCTAAAATCAAGCCCCGTTTCCTCTGCTCAAAAAACTCACAAACACCCACTAACATCTGGCTTTTGTCTGCAATGGGAATGGATATAGACGGTATTCACTCCCGGGTCGAACGACACCAGGGTGAATGCATGTTGCAATGTTTCCTCTGGTGCTGTAAACTGACCTGCTGTAGACTTCACACAGAGCCAAAGAAAAAAAGTATTCATTTTGAATTGTATTTGATGATTTTATCATGCGGCCCTCCTTCGGTCTCGGGGTTTTCTAGATGCTTTACCTTTTCTGGTGCGGGCGCGTAAATAGCCATGAAAATTTGTGTACTTGTTTTGTTTTTTTTACATCTTCTTGACGCTGTTGGGAACATTGTGTCGTACATAGTATTGTCTCTTACATTAAACATTAGCGTTAAGGGGCTTCATTGAACATGGTGTCGTTCCAGGCTCCTGTTTGTAGTCGATCACATAATTTAAACGTGGTTCTCACAAAACTTTCAACCGTTCCCTTTTGCGGCCCTCGTTGCAACATCCCTGCTTCTCACATGTACTCTGAATGATTTTCTACTTTAAACTCACAGCTCCATAGCCGAGCAGGTCACTCAGGGGGTCCAGCAAGGGGTAAACGTTATCCAGATACCACTGAAACGGCTTACAGTTCAGACTCTTCCTCAGCTTCTTCCTCTCCGACACATCCCCAATGTCTATCCCATGATTCTGTGGGAGGAAGTGCAGCGTTCGCGTCAGTCACAACTTCTAAAAACAGTCATTTGATTTTGGAGGGTAAAAGCTCTCACCTCTAAAGGAAGGTTCCAGGCAATGTTGACATTATATTTATATTCATCCATCCAAACCTCGGCCACCCTCAGTGCGTTCCGCTTCATCGTGACACTCAGGTCCGGGAGGTAAGGCTTTGATGATCGTTCTATGTGGGCGATCTTAGAGCAAGGTATGACTTCCACGCTGCCTCCACAAAGCCACACCTGAAAAACAAACCATATCCACAAAATGAAATATGCATTCGCTTATGTTTGCTTGTACAACTTGTTATGCATTGACATTCAAGCTCTGCCAACACATCCCGGCAAATGTTACACAAAGAGATGATAACCATCCGGGACAAATCATTTAATTAGAACAATGCAGTAAGTATTTGTAGGTTTTGGTCTACTGAAAGAATTCTGTGCAAACACAAGGAGAGCAGACAGTAACACAGTAAAGCGCCTGAGCTAAAAACAACTTTATGACAAACAAAACCCTAACCCAAAAAACGGTCAGAGTTCTTCAATCTTACCCGAATGCCGAGTTCCACGTTTTCACCGCCATATATTTTCATTCCGCCATCAAGGCTCCCAATCTCGCCGAAGAACTTGCGATCGGCTACAAGAATCCCCATGATGGACGGACTCCTGATGACAGAGGTCGACAATGTGTAAATCAATTGAAACACTGGCTAATAACAGCAGTAATAAGAGTAGTAAAGAAGGAAGCTCGACAATAATCAACGACAATGAAAACATAATCTCCTTGGTGAAGCTCATACATGTAAAACACTTGGTACCATTTTACAGCATAATTTTGATGCTTTGAAAAGGTTCTTGCAGCAAATACTTATGCTTTTATTAAAGTTTTCAGTAATTTTTTTATCTTGCATGATTACAACTTCTCAATATTCAAAACCTTCCCCCGATGGATATGCGTATTGACCTTCTTACCTAACCAAAGTATGGTTTTGCTTACCTGGCTAGTTATCGTTTAACTTACTTGCCAGGTAGCGAATCGTCCTTTAGCTTGTACCACTCTGGTCTGAAGGACTCGTACATGCACCACAGAGCCCAGTCGAAGGCGTCAGCTGCAGCCGAGTAGGGAGTCAGCGTCAGGTCATCGTAATTGACTCTGTCGAACACCGGTGTGAGGATGACAGTGCGGTCCTCTTTAATGCGAGCTAACAACGGCTCTGCCCTGCACACACAGCGAAAGGTCAACTCGACAGAACAGAAACAACATGTGCACTGACAGCTTTACCAGCACAGCAACGCTCCAAAAGACAAATGAACTCGCATCACTCAGGAGTTGAACCAACCATTCCACGTGGACTTCGATGTGAGCGTCAAAGATGGCCACCACGTCCCCCACGGCGGATTTCCACCCCGACAGTCTGGCCTGCGTGAGGCCAAGCTGCTCAGAGTGCCGGATCTTCTTCACCAGGCCTGGACACTCCTCGTTGATCAGGGTGACGTAGTCGTCCAGTTTCTCCTTTAAATCCTCTGCAGACAGTGAAGGTTTCGTGTGGTGAATGGTTTTATTAATGTTGCTGTAGGTTCAGTCTAGTTTCAAAACTCTAGCAACCAGCCTTAAAAGTGACGGTTGCCATGCAGCTGGTTTTGATTTGGAAATGTCCACCTCCAAAACGTCACCCCAGCATAATAAAGATAATTTCACTGGTGGCACCAACAAGGAAGACAAATAATATATATATATATATATATATATATATATATATATATATATAAATAAAAGAATTGTTGTTGAATGTGATACATTAAGTCTGAAGTCACAGCCAGGAGGTAGTTAGCTTAGCGTAGCATTAACATTGGAAGCAGGGGCAAACCACAGACTGCTTATAAAAATGGACGTGTATATACTCCAGGTCTGGAAAGTGAAGCCAAAGTGGAAGTGCCTTGAACTGGTCTTCTCTCGAATGACCAGCAGAGGGCAACACAACGCAAGCTTCTATCAGTCAATGAGAGAAGAACTCTACTTCTTACTTGATTTATAGCATCAGTAAACATTTTGTTTGTCTTTGTACGTCTTAAATAATGTGGAGGAAACAAATGGTTAAAAAAAATGAAAGCAGCCTATATCTCAGAATAATCTCCCATAGCCTTAAACCAGATTATCTAACTCACCGTTACTGCTGCTGTCATCCACCAGGATGATTTCTTTCAGGAGATGAGCCGGCGTCTTGTCGATGATGCTGCGAATCGCCCTCTTGATGATAGACAGAGCCTCGTCCAGGTAGATCAGTATCACGCTGACGGTGGGCAGATCAGCTGGGTACTTCTTCTCAGCACACCTGTGACGGGGGAACGTGTGTTTTATTTTTACATCTTAAATCCAAATTTTAACCTGTAGTTCTTGTGTTAGTGATGGTCACAGGAGAAAAGTGGAAAATCAGATGTAAATGTAGGAAAGATATCTCGGGAGCCCAAATTCTGTGATGCTTTTTTCTCCATCGCTGATTGATCAGTTTGTAAAACAGAAATACAGTGTGAGCAGGATTAATGTACTTAATTATTGAACACAAGATTAAGATAAATATTCCTCACTTAAATGAATTTTCTCCTCACTTTTGTTTTTTGCTTTGGGGGGGCTTTTTTGCTCATGATTATTAGATAATGATACATTTTCTGATCAACAGAAATGGATTTATTCAGAGCTAAGAAACATAAACAGACACATTCTGGAATAGATTAGTTATTGGATTATAAATACTGTATATACATAAGATAAGATGTTACGGAACCAACACACTGGGAAAATTCACCCATTACAGCAGCACAGCAACAGGCAGAATATGTAACTAAGACACACCTTGATTGCAGGAGGATGTAAAGTGTATTTGTGCATCAATATAAGCTGTCACTTGTCATCTGATTAATAGCTACTCCACCTTTTGTTTGAGCAGAGTGTGGTGTGTGTAGAGATGATGTGGGAGATTCGGGGGGGGGGGGGGGGGTTTACCTGTGGGGCCTGGTGTCAGGGATCTCTCTGTTGAGGGGGAGTCGGTCACTGAGGAAGGCGTTGTACCCGTACCTCTTGTACAGCATCTCCGCCTCCCTCTGCTCCTCCTCCGACAGCTCTTGTCCCCACTTACTGAACAGGTACGAGTTGGGGAACAGCTTCCTCACCACCTTCCTCTCCTTCTTCACCTCGGCCTCCTTCTGCCCCGCTGGCACCTTCATCTCAACCTTGCCCATCACACTGACTGTGGACAGAAAACAGAGAGTAGGATGTTTTCTGTCACTGGCTTCCTGTAAAGTCTTTACCTAACTTCATTAAAAATCTCTGTTTCTTCAGTAAAAGTCTCCTAGTGAGTCAATAAGTTACATGATCTGCAGGAAATTAATCTTTATCTAGTTGTGATCACTTATTTACTGTAGTTTCTGGCTCTTAAATGTCACGATTTGTTGATTTTTTTTAACTGTTGGTTGGATAAAATATGAAATACAAGAAATTTGACACGGCCACATTGGTCTCTGGGAATTTTGACACTTGCAGATAAAATAATTGATTCATTTGGAAAATAATTATAGTAACTGATAATTCAAATGATGGTCGCAGCTCTTCTCCCTATAAACACTTTTTGATTTTAGCATGAAGCAGGTCAATTACATGTGGAAATGTAAAATAAACTGTTTTACTTTGACTTTTTTACAACTTTACTTTTAAAACAAATTGAACCCTGTTATAATCTACAGCAGTGGTCACCAACCTTTTCGAGCCCAAGATCACTTTTTAATTCCAAACGTAAGCCGAGAGCTACCACCCTGATATCTTCCAAAACACCCACTTAGGAGGGTCATATTTATTATTTTTTGCAATTTCTGTTAAAGGCTGAATGTACAATAAATAAATATACACAAAGAGGCAGTTGTGCAACTTTTTCTATTCAATGACAATATTCAAATTAATATTTACAATGCAAAATATGTAGCTTTTCAGTTCCACATCATGTTCTGCAGAGGAGCTGCTACTGCAGCACAAAGTTTTTAAATATAGATTTCGATTTGAATATGGCCACAAATATGATTATTTCCTTGTATGAAAGAAGTCCCTTGTACTCAAATAAATACCAGTACTACACAGTATGAAGCCGTGCATCTTCCGCTCCAGCAAATATTTCACCTTTTTAAACAAGGGAATGGATATCATTAACAAACTCTGGAGTGCTTTTATTTTTGAAAAGGCTTACAGATAAGCATTCAAACTCAGGGGAAAGATCATTTTCTCTGTTTATTCTGCTGTGAACCAAAATGTGTATCTGTCTATGACACAAATGTATTTACACTTTCACTTTCTGAATCCACTCATTTGTTCCAACGGGGCTTTGATTGTTATCGACAGACCGAAAGATGCGCATCTTCATACCGTAGAGTCCTGACATTGTTCTTGAAGGAAATGCAGGAGATAAACCGGCAGCTCAGACGCAACTAGCGGACACACAGCGCGTGTGAAAACAGACAACCGACACACAGACAACCGACACACAGCTGATCTGCGGCCAGTGAGTCCAGAGAGTTCGGGGATCGACAGTGAAGACTGGCAGATCGACCGGTAGATCGCGATCGACGGGTTGGCGACCACTGCTCCACATTGTGCCGCTTTGCCGAAAGTGATTCTAAAACTGTTCAATTGTTGAGATGTGTTGAGATTTATTATCTGTAAAATTGGTTGAGACTTTTGAGTCAAGATGTGAAACAGAAAAAGGGAAATTCAAGCTTTTGCTCCCTTTATTAAATTTTTCTGAAGTTAAGCCCTTTATTTCAACATGCACAATTTTCACATTTTATTTATTTTCTCTTATTTTGAAATGCAGCCCTACTTTTATTTAGTTAATGATAACATTATACATATCTGCAATCATACATATATGTTCAGTTCTATGTCAAAGTTTCTGAATCGTACTGAATTCATTTGATTTGACAGTCAGGTATTTAGTACATGCAGATGTTGATACAACTACTAGGCTACTTAAATATATATCACACTAAATAGTTAGACATTATGATCTTCCGGACCTTTGCTTCAAGAAATTTTCTCTAACTAGACCTCTTTACATTTTAGTTGAATACCCCTGATCTACAGCCTCCTTTATTGGATCATGACACAGAGTTTTTCCAGCTTAAAAACCAAGTTCAACCCATTTTAAACTTTGATTTAAAACTTAGATTTTTTTGATTTTACTCACGCAGCCGGTTTATATCCTTCTCCATCTTGTCCAACCTTCTGAGCATCCCCTGGCCCCTGATGGAATCGTTGTTGTGGGCCGTCTCGAGTCTCTTCGAGTGGGTATGGACCTCATTCTTTATGGAGCTCAGGTACAACAGGGTCGAGGCCGCGGCAAAGGCCAGAATCGACACTTTGAAATAGCCGCACCTCATCCTGCTGCTGCTGCTGCTTCTGTGTAGGCTGAGAGTTTAAATTAGTCATTGACTAACGGTAACTAAAGGAGTAAACGGTAACTTAATCTTATAAACTCTTTGTCCCTCTCCCTCCCTCCCTGTCTACACACACACATGCATTGACACATCATACCCGAGTGATCTGATATCCTGTAGTTCACAGACGTGTGCTGGTGGTTCTCAGCTCTTCTCCCTCTGCTCCCTCTGCACCTGGGAGACAAGGTGTGTGTCATTAGCTGGAGTGAGCTGGGAGGAGAGTTCTTCAGCAGCAGCAGCCAACAGGAGCAGATCTGCTTCAGGCCAAACAGACAGGCATGTCCAGCCTCTCTGCTCGCTGCATTTCTGTTTTCTCACCTCACTTTTATATCGGTGGAGAAAAAAATCTCACTGTGTGTTAAAGCCGTGTCATGATTTCCTTGCTCCCTTTGACAACATTTAAAAAAGAAATGGTTTTATTTCTGTATCATGCTCAAAATTTTGGCTCATCCGATATAAACACAGGAGATATAAAGAGTTACATAAACAATACATACTTATGTGAACATTTTAAACTCAACGCAAACAAAATATTATATAAGCACAACAAAATCATATCGTCCAGACAAAACAGGTTTTCTTCTTGATTAAATAGCAAACTTTGAATGTTACTTTTATTTGTGTGAGGTCTTAAAATTGTAATCAACAATAAAACAACTTATTAAGTGTAATGGGGTCAATCCTTAATAAAAAAGCTTTAGCTAAAACAGGATAGTTTTAGCAGTGTTACTTTCCCAGTTATGCTTACATGTCATTGTAGATATAAAATCACAGCTCTAATTAACCTGACAGGACGGCGATGCCTATAGGATGAGGGGAGTTGGCGAAGTTTATCTAGGGACACCGTAGTCGCTCTCTCTCTCCCTCCACTGCTGGGCCTGTGTGGACGCCAATTGTTTGTTGCGGTAAGCTTCATTAACTGAAAGTCACTTTAAAGTAAATGAATGAATTTCATGCAGAAAATGTTCGTAAACATTAAGCGCATTTCTGTCCATAGAGCCCAGCGTACAGCTGTGTGTGTCGGTGTGTGTGTGACGGTATCAGCGTCGCCATACAGGCACGCTGTAATAATCTCCAGTCAGAGTGTACACACAAACTAATGGGAACGGTACTTGTAAGTAATGCGCCGGAACATTTCTCCAGAGTCTATACTATTGTGTCTGTGACATTAAGTGTAATTGTCCTTTCCTGTTTTAGTACTTGTCAAGACAATAAGGACGGCGTGGGTCTCTGCTTTATTTTAATGAATTGAAGGTATGGCATAACGATTTGTTTTATATTTGTAAATGTTTTTAAACATTTTGATAAACTTGTTTAATAATTGTGTGACCTAATATGACATGTTTGTTTCATAGGGCTGCCTTCAGGCAGAATGTTTACGGTCACTGTTTTTTCCCACATTTACATTTCATTTAGATTATTTGGCCTTGTTTAGAATTCGTTTTCTTTCTGATTAATTGGTTTGATTTCTGGTTTCTTTGTTTTATTTTATTTTATTCTCCGTCTATGGGCAATGTGCAATCCTGGTGTAATGGCTTGAATATTGGTGAGTTATTGGCTCCGTAGGCCCTCTTCTGTTTCATTGTATAATATCGCTTGCAGTGTTAGGATTCTTAAAGTGTGCTGTGCTTGTTTTATGCATGATCATTTAGTTTTGTTGAATTGGGTCTTGAGCCTTTAACTTCTCTCTTTTTAAACTGTTATTGAAATCAAGTACAGGCCAGTACTCCATACTTTGCACATGATCCTGTGCTGTTTGATCAGTCTTTTTTAAATCATTTGTACGAATTGAATAAATTGTCTATTTTTGGAATCATCAGCCTCCCGTCCTGTTTATTCTGGATATATGTGGTGAACCCGATTGGCATTCAACTGTCACCTTAAACTTTTGACCACTACAGAATGATGGATAAATATAGAAATACTGAACCGTTTTTTAGAGTGTGTGTGTGTGTGTGTGTGTGTGTGTGTGTGTGTGTCACATCGCAGTTCAGTCTCGCACCTGTCTGATAATGCCTGTTGTGGAGACTGTACATCTGTGGCATACAATACACTGTACTTTAACTTGTTCTCCTACCTAACTTACTATATTACAGCCTAAACTCCATTAGCTTTATTCAAACATCACACATACATGAATGCACTGTTTTCATAAGAAACTGTGACCTACCCTTAGAAAGAATGAATAATCGCTTTAATCAGCAGACACCTCTCACGAGAAACAAGTCTCACAGGTTTCCTACAAGGCGACTGAACATTAGGTTTCAATAGAAACAGCTCTAAAAATATTCCAGCAACTGAAAGCTGTTTTGTCTGAGACACACCTTGGATTCGTTCCATGCAGAACCTGAATGCAGCTAAGGGTGGGGGAATGAAATGATCCTGTAAAGTGACGCACTGAGTTCCATGGAGGAGCATAAGTGACAAGCAAATGGTAATAAATCATTTCATTAATTAATAAAAAATTGAGAAAAACACATGCATTAATGCATTTATTTACAAATTAATTCAAGAATCAATAAATGAATAGACTATGTTACAAAGTTGATCATTTTTAGATTCGATATTTTAATGGGCAATGAGAAAGAATTATAAAAATAACCGTGACACTTGTTCACAGTGATGTCTCATCTGTGGATCATACATGTACACATACAGTTAACCCATACATATGTTTGTTTTCTCTCGTGTAGACTATTTTTTATTGTTACGTTATTCATCTAAAAATAAATAAAATCCCATACGAACTGATTTCTGGTCTCTGTGGTACTTCAGGGAGGCGCTCTCCATGCCAGCTGACCTGGGGGTCACGCTGCCATACTTATTTCATGCGGGAGAAACAGGTGGGTGCGGGAACGAGCCGGTCAAATTCACTATCATCCGTTGCAAAGCCAAGATCTCTTCAACGCCACATCTTGTTTCTCTGCAGACGATGAAGGCACCGACGTGGATCAGAACATCCTCGATGCCCTTTTGTTCAACACCACACGCATTGGGCACGGCTACGCTCTTGCACACCACCCGCTGGCAAGAGCTTTCCAGGAGAAGAAACGTGGCTGTGGAGCTGTGCCCCATCTCAAACCAGGTTGAATTATTTAGCACACTCGAGAAGAAAATGGGTCCCTGTCTGTATATTAAGTTTGACCTCCGGCCTCCAGGTGCTGAAGCTGGTATCAGACCTGAGGAACCACCCGGCCACTGTGCTGATGTCCGAGGGCCACCCGATGGTGATCAGCTCCGACGACCCGTCTCTGTTCGGCACCACAGGCCTCTCCTACGACTTCTATCAAGCCTTTGTGGGCATCGGAGGCTTGAAAGCAAACGTGGGCACTCTGAAGGAACTGGCTCTCAACTCCATCAGGTCGGAATCAATGGGTTTTAACGTCTACCTTTTAGTTTTTACTACAAATTCTAAATTATTATTGAAAAGAAAATTCGGGGGATATTTGATATTTCAGCAAATCCCCTTAAAAGACAAAAACCATCAGGGAATTGACCTCACAACTTATTCCTCTGTGCCATGGAGCAAAACGCAGGAGACACATTATTTGCAAAGTTCCTAAATTACCACAAACACACATACACTTTGTATTCTGACGTGAACCACATCCCCCTGCTGCCCCAAATATACACTGAGCTCAGAATGTGCATCAATCCACCGCTAAAACAGTCCCCAACGAAACAATGCAGATCATGAAGGCATCATCTTCATCGCAGAATGATGAAGAATGACTGGTTGATTAAAAAGCCTACTGCTGCAGGAGACCACATTCAAATCGATCCAGATTTGTATTTGGATCTGCAACAAATTGCACACTTAAATAAATATCCATGAAGGATTCTGTGAGAAATCTGAAAAAAATGCCACTCAAGAAAGTGAAAAATACTTTCCTCCCTCCTGCAGGTACAGCTCGCTGCCGGCTCACCTGAAGGACAGGGGCCGCGTCATGTGGCAGAACCAATGGGACGCTTTCGTCGCTGATCATTCCTGACTGAACCAAAACGGATCCTGTTGGACTTGAATGTTTGTTTAAACATTCCACCCTAATTCAACATTGCCAGCCTTTTATTTAAACGATAAAAATGTTAAGTGCCCTCTTGAGACCCCGCTGTTTATTCTGTAAAGGAAAAGGCTGATAAGAGCGGGAAGGTGATTCTCACAGGAGATTCTCACAGACTGTTGTCATCAGGAAATTCAAACAGAAAAGCTCTTTTGTATTCAAAGCAAAAACAGAAAATCACTACTACCCCGTGGCAGTTCATCTATATATTTCATTGTCAAAAGCATGATAATAAAAACTGATCACCCCCAGTTCACGACTTTGCCCTCAAAACCACGTGCATCCAAACCGTCCAGTGTGAAACTCACTGCAAAGCAAAGCAGGTTGTTCTGGTTTGTTTTTCTTGCGCAATAATGGCTCATTTCTCATATTGTCTTCTTGGGGCCCAGCAGTCGGCCCTCGATGAGATTCTGAATTTTCCACTTCTGACCACTGCACTGCTGAACAATCAGTTTGTAGTTGTTGTTTTCGTCCATCGCGATTTCCAGACATCTCTTCGTGTCTCTGTTCTGGATCGGTTCATCCTGGGTATGAAACATGTCAATGTTTTTGTCAACCTCTCTACGGTGGCTGAGGCATGTCGTACAAGCACATTAATGGAAAACACAAATGCAAAGGTCACACAACTTTGAAACGCAACCACAGCGGAAATGAACGACAGATGTTGACGATGAAACAAGCACCGTTACTTTCTCTGATCAAGTTAGCCGACGATTTTTATTTACACTCTATTGGTGCATCTCTCTCTTTCATAATATCCCCACTGTCTTTTTCTTTTAAATGCTTTCCTTTCCTAGTGTCTGTTTGTTCTCATACACATACATATATATATATATACACACATATATATATATACATATACAGGACTGTCTCAGAAAATTAGAATATTGTGATAAAGTTCTTTATTTTCTGTAATGTAATTAAAAAAACAAAAATGTCATGCATTCTGGATTCATTACAAATCAACTGAAATATTGCAAGCCTTTTATTCTTTTAATATAGCTGATTATGGCTTACAGCTTAAGAAAACTCAAAAATCCTATCTCAAAAAATTAGAATATTTCCTCAGACCAAGTAAAAAAAAGATTTATAACAGCAAAACAAAATCAAACATTTGAAAATGTCCATTAATGCACTCAGTACTTGGTTGGGAATCCTTTTGCACGGATTACTGCATCAATGCGGCGTGGCATGGAGGCAATCAGCCTGTGGCATTGCTTAGGGTTTATGGATGCCCAGGATGCTTCAATAGCGGCCTTTAGC